>NC_068286.1:46210594-46278094 GCF_025860055.1 Xyrauchen texanus
TTGGTACCAGACGGGCTGGTTTGAGTATTTCTGGGATTTTCACACACACACAGTCTCTAGAATTTACTCCAAAAACAAAAAATATCCCGTGAGCGGCAGTTCTTGTTGATGAGAGAGATTAACAGAGAATGGACAGACTGGTTTGAACTGAAAGTCTACGGTAACTCAGATAACCACTCTGTACAATTGTGGGAGAAGAATAGTTCTGAGATGCGGGTTGGCGCTGATTTGGCAGCACAAGGGGGACCTATACAACATTAGGCATGTGGTTTTAATGTTATGGCTGATCGGTGTATGCACACACACACACACATGCACACACACACACACGCATGCACACACACAAACAAACATACACACGCTCACAAACACACACACACACACACACACACTCACTTCTCACAACACACATACACACACACACACACACTCACTCACACACACACACACGCTCATGTTTCCATGTTCATATAGGGACTTTCACATAGACACTACATGGCTTTATATACTGCTACACACACTTTATATTCTACTCCCCTACACACCTACACACCACTCACAGACACACACTTTCTGCATTTTTACATTTTCAAACACACATACATTTAGTATGATTTATACACGCTGTTTTCACTCATGGGGACACACACACACAATGTCCCACACACACGTCACACACACATTTCACGCACGCTTTCACATATCACTCATGCAGGCACATTTGCATCACACACACACACACTCACACACACACTCACATACACACTCACACACACACACACACTCACACACACACACACATCACACACACACACTCACATACACACTCACACACACTCACATACACACACACACTCACATACACACACACACTCACATACACACACTCACACACACACACACTCACACACACACTCACATACACACACAACACACACTCACATACACACACACTCACATACACACTCACACACATACACACTCACACACACACTCACATACACACTCACATACACACACACTCACACACACACTCACTCACACACACACTCACATACACACACACTCACACACACACACTCACACACACTCACACACACTCTCAAACACACTCACATATACACACACTCACAAACACACACACACACATGTACACACACACTCACTCGTACACACTCACTCGTACACACACACACACTCACTCATACACACACTCACATACACACACACTCACACACACACTCACACACACACTCACACACACTCTCACACACACTCACATACACACACACACTCACACTCACACACACACTCACATACACACACACTACACACACACTCACACTCACACACTCACACACACACTCACATACACACACAAACACACACTCACATACACACACACACTCACATACACACACAAACACACACTCACATACACACACAAACACACACTCACATACACACACACACACACACACACTCGCACTCTCATACACCCTCACATACACACTCACACACACACATTTAACAGTTAATGCATTATGAAATAACAATGAAGAACAGTACATTTATACAATAACATTAATCAAGATATATTAATGACTGGAAAAACAATTGTTCATTGTTAGTTCACGATATTAAGTAGGTTTATTTTATTTATTTTTCACAGGCATTTACATAATAAATACCCAATTGCATGAATTGCATCCCCAGTAAATACAAATAAAAGTTTGTAATTGTAATCAAACATATAAAGAAAGCAGCAAATACTATTGATAATCCTCTTCATTTACATAATCAATTCTCTTTCAGATCCGCGTCCATGTCAAGTTTCTTACACTTTAAAATCAATCGACATAACCACAGCACAAACACTGAATAATTAAATCAGTATCCAGAGGAAACATCCAGAAACACCATCTCATTTATTTAAGAAAACGCTGATTTGAAAGGTTGACGGCACAATAATGATGACATCATATTGCTCATTTTCTGACAAACACGAACGATTGTCATCCATCAGAATGACGGAGACAAACACACGAAACTCTGGCGTAGCGGCATCTGTGCAGACTATTCAGAGTTTCAGAATATTGAAAGCTGCCACTGGAAAGCGACATCATTTATAAAGAGGGCAAAATGATCCTCCCAGAATGATGATGATGATCTTTAACCGGCGATCATTTCAAACGCAGCGTGTGTATTCTGGGCTGATATTACACTGGAGTTCATTTCTGGCACGGAGATTATGTAAATGACAACGATGTGACCTTTAGCGTAACAAACAGGCCAGAAAGATCCCGGTTTCATACATCACTCCAGTGCGGAGCATTTTAAAGGCAACTTGCAGTCATTTATAACCTTTTCCTGTGGATTAATGCAGTTCCGGTCGATGTGAACACGTCTCTCTTTCTGCTTTTTCATTAATGCGTGCGATTGCCACTGCTCAAATTGCTCCGTATCCTGGAGATTATTTTGTATGATTTGCATAAGCCATGTGTTTATGAACACAGAATGAATGCATTGAATATTTGTCATGTAGAAGAAGGGCAAGCGCTGATCTCTCTGTCAAAGCCGGCCGTTCGGTCGCCCAGAGCCTGAAATTAAACTGGGAGAGGGAGTCCCAGTGTCTGATTAAGGGGGCAATGTCTATGCAGAGCAGGGGAGAAGCGGTTACTCAAAGGCAGCGGATGTTGACGGTGCAGTGCATGATAATGACTCTTCTAAAGGTAGGCACGAGGTCAAGAGCAGCACATGATAATGACATCAATGACGGAGGATCTGTGCCTGTGTTAGCGGAGAACAAATGGCTTCTCTCTCCATTTTACTGGTTTGTATTTATTCATGCATTACTTACTATGTGGTGCTTGTAATTGCATTTCATACATTCATCAGGGTCCAAGACTGACTTTACAATCATACACAATATCAATATAGGAGTGGAAATGAACGGTTTTTCAAATTGTAATCCAGACACCGGGATTACATCTACATCTAATTCACCGGAAACTCATTTTATAAGCAACAAATACATTGCACAATAACAAATGCCAAAAGCTAAAATCTCAAAAATAAGGATTTTACTTTTCTTATTTTCTTGCCTGGTTGAATTTGTACTTGCACTAACAATACTTTCACTATGACCACTATTAAATAAAATAAATAAATATATATATATATTTTTTATATAATTGTTTATATATATATATATATATATATATATATATATATATATTTTTTTATCTTTTATTTATAATTGTTTATATATATATATTTTATTTATAATTGTTTATATATTTTTATTTATTTATAATTGTATATATATATATATTTTTCTTTTTATTTATAATTGTTTATATATATATTTTTTATTATTTATAATTGTTTATATATATATATATATATTTATATATATAATTGTTTATATATATATATTTTTTATTCCATTTATAATTGTTTATATATATATATATATATATATATATATATATTTTCATTTATAATTGTTTATATATATATATATATTTATATATATATTGTTTATATATATATATATTTTTATTTATAATTGTTTATATATATATATATTTTTATTTATAATTGTTTATATATATATATATATATTTTTTATTTATAATTGTTTATATATATATGAGAACGGAGACTTATGGAGATTTGTTCATCATTTTTAACTAATTCAATCTGACGCTTCTAAGACTGACAAATCAGTTCAGCCATTTGAACAAAACCTCAAATATTGATAAAAAGCAGGTGATAGTTCAGTCAACTGGCCCAAAACTCTCTCACACTGACCCCCTTATTGTTGAGCCCTGTCAGGGGTATTCAGTTTATTTGAGCATTGATCATATGTGCACGTGTTTTAGGCATTTTGGTCATTTTGTCTATTCGAGTACTCCAAGGGCAATTACACGTATATATAATAACTTGCCTGCTGTGTGTGTGTGTGTGTGTGTGTGCGTGAGTGTTTGTGTGTGTGTGTGTATGTGTTTGTGTGTGAGTGTGGGTGTGTGTGTGAGTGTTAGTGTGAGTTTGTGTGTGTGTGAGTGAGTGTTTGTGTGTGTGTGTGTGTGTATGTGTTTGTGTGTGAGTGTGGGTGTGTGAGTGTGTGTGTGAGTGTGTGTTTTGTGTGTGTGTGTGTGTGTGTGTACGAGTGTGTGTTTTGTGTGTGTGTGTGTGTACGAGTGTGTGTGTGTGTAAGTGTGTGTGGGTGTGAGTGTTTGTGTGTGTAAGTGTGTGTGGGTGTGGGTGTGTGTCTGTGTAAGTGTGTGTGTAAGTGTGTGTGGGTGTGTGTGAATGTGAGTGTTCGTGTGTGGGTGTGTAAGTGTGTGTGTGTTTGTGTGTGGGTGTGAGTTTGTTGTGTGTTTAAGTGTGTGTGAGTCTGTGTGTGTACGAGTGTTTGTGTATGTGAGTGTGTGTATGTGAGTGTTTGTGTGTGTGGGTGTGTTGTGTGTGTGTGTATGTGTTTGCGTGTGGGTGGGTGTGTGTGTGTGTGTGTGTGTGTGTGCGTGTGTGTCCAAATGTTCTCTCTTGTGAGGAAAGTCGTGATGGTCTGTTTTGTTGTTGCTGTGTTTTGTGAAGCGTCCCATTCAACTCGGAGAATCTGAATTTCCACCTTTCAACGGAGGAAAGTGCAACAGAATGACACTTTATTTCGGATATCTCACTTGGAAACTCGAGTGGAAATCTTCATTCATTTCGTCGAGATGCAGGTGTGTGTTACTCACGCAGGGCCGGGAGGATTAGTCAGTGACAATCATTCACTTTTATTAAATAATTTCCATTAACGAATCAAAGTCCTTACATTAAATGATAATAAAGCGTGTTTAGCAAACTATACCACTAACCATCACGAGCACAATGCAGAGGTTAAATACAGTGATGCCCAGCATTCAGAACTGACAATATAAAGACTAAACCTCAAAGAATCACAAACACAGACTGGGTAACACCACAGAAGACTACAGAGCCTGGAGGAGGAAGAGGAGAGACCAGAAAGTGAAGACCGAGAGGAAAAAATAAACCAAAATATGGAGAGAAATATGGGCGAAACAGGTAACGGATGCCCCGTCACGCTCCAGAGCGGGAGTGAGAATTTGACATGTCCCTCTTTCTGCTTTCGCTGAAAAAGCAAACTGCTGGGACACAAAGATAAAGGAGATTTTTAGGGGTGAAAGTGTTGAAATAAATGACCCGACTGGAGCTGCGTGTAATTACTGTGGCCCAGAGAGTAACTATCTATCACAGTGCTGAGGGGGTGACAGAGAGCTAAGGGGTTAGTCAAACGAGATAGCCTCTGACTAACTACTGGTCCCCGGCAATCAGTAGTTTCCTGAAGTTGTTCCCTCGGAGTGCGAGAGACAGAAAGAGGGAAGGGGGGGCTTAAAAACTTCCCAAATGGCTTTTCATTCAAATATTGATCAGGGCTTCCTCTCGTGACCTTGCTCTGTCATGGCAGTATACTTTCTTAATGGCATATGAAACTCATAAATCTGAGTTGCTAGAGAGGAAAAGTGCGTGTTGTTGCTGGATACTTCGGTACTTTATAAAGGGGCGTTCCATTTTAAGGACTCCTTGGAGAGGATGGTAGGAAGGTTTGTGGGACAGATAAGAGAAAGAGTGTCCAGCATTACTGTGTCTCAACGGCCGTCAGTATTGTCCTGAATGTAAGGACAATGCATGTAATGAAACGTTGTTACATTAGTATCTAATGTCCTCTTTGCATTTTACTTATTATTATTTATTTTGTATCACTGTTGAAATGATCCATGCACTTCATTGTTTCACAAGAAAGAGACAAAATAAAAAGGCTGAAAAAAATAAATAAATATTGAATCTTAGCTTTTACACACTCATAGTTAAATGGGCTGGATGGTTCTATTTTAAAACAGGAAATTAAAATAGGACGTTTTAAAGGTGCACTCTCCAGGAAATGAATAGTACTTTTGAAACACAAATATAAAATAATAAAAACTCCCGTGAGATGAGGACTAGTTAAATCAGTGATTTTATAAAAGCAGATTTATTCTGCATTGGAGGGTCCCCTCATGGGGGCGGCCATGTTATGATCACATGACCAGCCGAAAACTACTCTCTTAATCTCAGTAACTGTCCTGTTATTGGACACTTTCACTCGTGGATTAATTAATCATGGCTGACTGTGAATAAGTGGATTTCTACAAGGGCTTCAGTAGCTGAAAACTATTGACTTTATATAACTGTATATATAATACAGTCTGCTGTGTGTGTGGAGTGTGTGTGTGTGTGTGTATATGTGTGTGTTTGTGGGAGTGTGTGTGTGTGTGTGTGTGTGTGTGTATATGTGTTTGTGTGTGTGTGTGTGTGTGTGTGTGTGTGTGTGTGAGTGTGTTTGTGTGTGTGTGAGTATGTGGAGTGTGTGTGTGTGTGTGTGCGCGAGTGTTTGTGTGTGTGTGAGTGTTTGTGTGTGTGCGAGTGAGTGTTTGTGTGTGTGGAGTGTGTGTGCGAGTGTGTGTGTGAGTGTTTGTGTGTGTGTATGTGGAGTGTGTGTGTGTGTGTGTGTGTGTGTGTGTGAGTGTGTTGTGTGTGTGTGCGAGTGAGTGTTTGTGTGTGTGCGAGTGAGTGTTTGTGTGTGGGTGTGTATGTGGAGTGTGTGTGTGTGTGTGTATGTGGAGTGTGTGTGTGTGAGTGTTTGTGTGTGTGCGCGAGTGTTTGTGTGTGTGTGCGAGTGTGTGTGTGTGTGTGTGTGTGTGTGCAAGTGTTTGTGTGTGTACGAGTGTGTGTGTGTGCGAGTGTTTGTGTGTGCGACTGTTTGTGTGTGGCTTGTGTATGTGGAGTGTGTGTGTGCGAGTGTTTGTGTGTGTGTGCGCGAGTGTTTGTGTGTGTGTGCGTGAGTGTTTGTGTGTGTGTGTGTGTGTGTGTGCAAGTGTTTGTGTGTACGAGTGTTTGTGTGTGTGTGTGTGTGTGTGTGTGCAAGTGTTTGTGTGTGCGAGTGTTTGTGTGTGTGTGTGTGCGAGTGTGTGTGGTGTGTGAAAACTATTGATTTTGGATGATGCTGCATCCACACCACTAGGTGTCACTGTAAGTCCAATCCAACATAGCTTATTTGCCCAAAAGCTGTGCAATTAGATTAATCTTTAAATAAGTAATATTTTGTGCAAAAACGGTTTCAAACGTACGTATGTCTGGGCCTCGTTTCACAAAAGCAGCGTAAGCCTAAGTAGACTATAGAATTCATCTTAGTGTCGCCAAAAGCACCATAATTAGATGTACAAATGCTCTGGAGTAGAGTTCTTCACGGGTCCACCCTAACCCAAGACGCGACCTGGGACACATACGGGTTTGGATCCACGTTTTATATGGTCAGCCGGGTCCGGGTCTCATTCTATTGCTGCGGGTCCCGGGTCTGTTTAACACTGTGTGATGACGGAGTCGATCCGTGAAAACCCGGCCGTGATCAGACAGCGCTGATGATGATGATGATGATGATGATGGTGCTGTGTGTGTGTGTGTGTGTTGTAACTTAAAACATGAGAAAGTGAGAAAGTGTGGGCCGTGAAATAAGGTGTGAAACGGAGTGGAGCCACAATGAGCTGAGTGACGTCAGAGGCAGAACGGAGTTAAAGCACACGATAGCAAATTAGCAATGCTAACGTTAGCAGCCGTGGCAATGAACGAGCCATCGCTATTATAGTTCAAAAGGGCAAACAGTCCAAGTTATCTTATGCGAGATACAAAGAAACTGCAAAGCTGATTCTAAACAAGTCGTGTTTCTCATCCGGCACCGTGACAGCGATTGGACTCTTGAAGCTGAAATAATGAGTGGATTGGCTATGCTGAGAGGAATCACAGAAAACATGGATGAATTTTACCAAATTTCTTGGCAAGGAGGATGGACTGTGTGCATCACTGCAGGCACAGGGGAGAAGGCTACTAATGGGGCTCGACTCTGCTTGCTTTATTGGGGGTTTTCAACTGTGGATAGTACCTGGAACCTGATACTTTTTTTTAGTACCACTTTGGTCGAGGTTCCAAGCGAGCCGAGCCGATACTAAATGTGACGTCATAACCCTGCAGATCACTGATTGGTCAGAGAGAATCATCACTACCAGCGTCACTGGATTTGCGACACGGGACATCAACCCGCTAGTTTTAAAGTTAGCAACAGTGATGGCAGAATCATTTGTTCACACGACTTTCAAACTCTAAAAAGAAATGGCTGTGCGCAAAACCACACCGTGGTCAATAAACAAGGTGTAGACGTTCCTCTCGTTAGCGATGAGCGAAATGAAAAAGTCTCTCAGGAAGTGTCTCAGCTGTTGGCCGCACGCGGCTACCACAGGACCTCCCAACAGTGCAGGGAAAGGTTAACAAAACCTTAAAGTGACTACTGAACCATCAAGGAAACGTCGAAGTGGTTCGACCAAATGGACGCTATCTGGACCAGCGAGCAATGGGAGGGAGAGTGCGCTGGACTCAGCCATGATGAATGATGGTACGTTTTGTTACGTTAACTCGAAACTCTGCTTGAAAGCTTCACTTTATTTAGTTGAGCAGCTACTGGAAGCTTCTAAAACAACCAGACCAATTTAACTGTTACACTTGTGTAAAATCACCATGAACAGCTGCTTTATGCAGCACAATGAGCTAGTAGCTAACAGCTAGCGGTCGTGTTATTGTTTATTATTTTGTGTCGCATTTAACATGATGTCACGGCGCAACTATGACGATTAGCCTATAATCCCACCCACATTGAGGCGGCACTAAACTGGAGTGGAAAAGAAAACTTAGAAAAGTAAAGCGAGTCGAGTCGAACCTTAACGTGCAGAGGAAGTGCCATAACGCTACATTAGGACACAAAGTTTTGTTTTCACAATTTGTAAATTAACTTGCTAATAGCAATCATCTGTGAAATCGTGTCGATCAGGTCTGTGTCTCCCGGCCGGGTCCGGGTCCCGGCTTTCAAATTATAGACCGGGTAGTACAATTCCAGGCCTCTTTGGGTTCAGGCATGAATTTTTGGACCCGTAAAGACCTCTACTCTGGAGTAATCGTAAAGCGCTAAGAGCATCATAAGGCGACAGATTTATGCAGTCACCAGCTAGCCAACTACAAAATTACATGTAATAAAATGTAATCCTTACCTATTGCTACTCTTTATGATGAGACTTTAATATCAGGAAACCTATGTTTTATTTGTATTTTAACTGACAAGGCAAATCATATTATTCATACTAAATAAATATATAAATAAAATAGATTTTATTTATAGTTTTATTTTACAGTTTTTATGAATGGATGAATAGATCAGTGGTTCCCAAACTTACTAAATAAATATATAAATAAAATAGATTTTATTTATAGTTTTATTTTACAGTTTTTATGAATGGATGAATAGATCAGTGGTTCCCAAACTTTTTTAAACGGAGGCATCCCTTTTTAGACGCTCAGACAGGCACGTTTTGCACATATCCATATGACTCGATATGATCGGTGTGGGTGAGAAACAGATAAAAATTTAAGTCCTTATTTGACTATAAATCTCCACTTTAACTTTCACTTTCAGATGTAAAAGTGAAAGTGGAGATTTAAAGTACAAAAAGGAAATTTTTTTTAAAATCTGTTTCTCACCCACTCCGATCATATCGAGTCGTATGGATTACATCCAATGCTCGACGTTATCGACGATAAATAATTATCGAGTCATATGGATTACTTTTATGCTGCCTTTATGTGCTTTTTGGAGCTTCAGAGTTCTGGTTACCATTCACTTGCCTTGTATGGAGCAACAGAGCTGAGATACTCTTCTAAAAATCTTTGTGTTCAGCAGAAGAATAAAAGCCACACACATCTGGGAAGGCATGAGGGTGAGTAAATGATGACTGAATAAAAATGTTTGGGTGAACTGTCCCTTTAAGTGCAGTTTTGGGAAATGCAGATTAAAAAAGAAATGTAGTCGAAAATGCTCTCAACTGCTCTTATTAGGAAACGAGGCCCTGGACTTGAAATTCATTCTGGCCCTCATTAGTCTTTCCAGCGGGACAACAGTTCTCTCTCAGTGCACATCAAACAAACAACCTGAAGAGTAACAACTGAACCAGAATCATTAGTGGTAAATGCCTTTTCCCCACCTTTCATTGCTTCTGCATTTCTAGTGTAACGCTTGATGAGACTGCTGAACTCTGGGAGTCCTGGAGTATGTGGAGTCTGTCATGCTAACATATGGACAACATCAGCGCTACGGGAGCCGTTAATATGTCCGTCTCTGACACTTTGTTGCTATTTCTTACAGTCTGGGCCACTGTAGTGTATATACAGTCAAAGCTAAATGTTTTCATTAGGACATATTTTAATCCATTTCCATAACGGAGAGCGTCAAGAAGCCATTTTCGCATCATTTATGTAATATTTCCCGAGAGAAATCTGCAGCTGTCGAAACTTTTACACGCTCTCCTGGAGATTTACCGACAGACTGGGACGACATTGCAAACTGTCTAGCTGAAGGCACAGAAATTGTGCCAATACAATTTAAAAAGTCGCCCGCAGATGATGGATATCGTACATAGCTAATCTATGTTTACAGCTAATGCCTCAAGTGAGAGTTTTTGCATCTAGGTCTAGCGTGCTGGTCATGTTCGGAAGGGTTAGAGAGATTCCTTGGAAGAAAGAGTCATTTGTTTCCATCACGGATGAAGGGAGGATAAGAACGGAGAAGTGCGTTGAACAGCTGCTCCCTCTCTCTCTCTCTGGCCCGCAGTCATGTGGGATGTTTGTACATGGTTTCCCAAGTGTTTATGGCCAAACCAACCCATTAATGGTACTTGTTAAACAGCTTATAAAGGAATGTAAATAAAAGCAGGACGTGTATATGTTATGACATACTGTAATCCGCTAAGCTATTTAGCGTTATCTCTGCCAGGACCATGTAGGCCAAGTTGATAAAAATCATTTATAGTTTATCATGGGACTGTATGTTATAAGCCTCAGTCGATGATTTAATGTGGAGACGATACTGACGCTACAGTATGCCAACTTTACTTATGGTCTGTAAAGGGGTTAATGGAAAGGAGGCGGCGAGAACCGGCTTGACGATATAAATAATAGTTTAATATAAAACTGAAACAAAAAGACAACTACACACAGGTGTCGGCCACTCCTCCACCCTCTTAAGGACGACAGCTGCGCCTCCCCTGGCGGATCGGAGGCAGACCTCCGGCCCCTGGTGGACGGAACGCCCCACCGAGTTTTTGGTGGACGGTAGGGGTCTCCCCCACCCCTGGCAGCAGTAACCGCTCCAGGCGGTTGGTTGGGAGCCCCTCCTCCCCTCGCGGACAGCGACCGTTCCCCTGCTTCCAGGCCTTCCTTTGAGGTGGATGGTAGCGGCGGGAACTCCACTACGGCGCATCCCTCCTCCTTCCCGGGTTTCGGCACCAGTGTAAAGGGATTCGTGGAAAGGAGGCGGCGAGAATCGGCTTGACGATATAAATAATAGTTTAATATAAAACTGAAACAAAAAGACAAACACACACAGGTGTCAGACAGCTGTCCGTAAATCTCTCTCTCTCTCTCTCTCTCTGTCGCACTGCCATCTTTGGTCGGCCCTTATCCCTCTCTGAGGCTTGATTAGCCTGATTAGGGGCCGGTGCTCGGAATCACGACCCCGACCTCCGCCCTGCCACATTCCTCCCTCGTTCTCTCCGGCCGGGGAGGCCCCAGTAGCTTGGTCCTCTGCCACTCCTCCACACTCTTAAGGACGACAGCTGCGCCTCCCCTGGCGGATCGGAGGCAGACCTCCGGCCCCTGGCGGACGGAACGCCCCGCCGCATTTTTGGTGGACGGTAGGGGTCTCCTCCGCCCCTGGCAGCAGATACCGTTGGGAGCCCCTCCTCCCCTCGCGGACAGCGACTGTTCCCCCGCTTCCAGGCAGCCAGGCTCCTCCGTCCCCCGGAAGATGGCCGCGGCTGCTCCTTTGGGGTAGATGGTAGCGGCGGGAACTCCACTACGGCGCATCCCCCCTCCTTCCCAGGTTTCGGCACCAGTGTAAAGGGCTTTATGGAAAGGAGGAGGCGAGAACCATCTTGACGATAATCTAAAACTGAAACAAAAAGACACAAAGGTGTCGGACAGCTGTCCGTAAATCTCACTCTCTCTGTCGCACTGCCGTCTTCGATCAGCCTTTATCCCTCTCGAGGGCTAATTAGCCTGATTAGGAGCCGGGTGTACGGAATCACGACCCGGCCCCGCCCTCCGCCCTGCCACACGGTCCTTTACATTACGCTCGTATAACTGACTAAAAAGAATTGGAGAGGTTTTTGAAGTTGAACCCTCTATTCTACAAATTCAACAAAAATCCTGTAACTCGACAGCCTCATTGCAATGGTTCAGAAAACCGATACAAGACATACGACATGTATGTTGGCATGTATGTGCATGCCAAGCGTTGGCTCAGGAAGCTCTCCGAGAGTCTGGAGCTCCAAATCCTAGTGAACTGCCTACACAGGCAGCATTTCAAGTCCAAAAGGTAGCCATCTTCATTATGCTACCCATTAAGATACCTTGTTTTAGCCAAATATTAAGGCAACATCGCACGTGTCTATTGCAGAGAATGCAGCATTATGCAATATCTGTATGTGCTATGTATTTGTATAAGTGCCCTGCTTTGTACCTGACAGGCTGATTGTTAACTAAGCAACTTAAGAGTCGCGTCTCCTGTGCGGAGCGTCATTTGTGTGCGAGTTATCAGTTATTGCCTATTAAGAGCATTTCAAATCAGTCACTTATTAGGATCTTTTTTAGGAAAGGCAGCTGCATAAGTAGGCAGTCGAGAGTGAGGTAACTCACAACGTTTTAGGACCGATCCTTTATTTCTGTTTACATTTGATTGTGGATGCAGCTGAAGGGAAAGCGATGGTCAGATTAAACTGAGACCCTCAGAGTTGAAAATTTGACTAACACGGTACTTGAGATCACTCTGCTCTGATATACACATACCCTCCAATACTACAGAACAGCGGGGCATTAAGCATCCATTTCCTTTGCTGTATAGCTCTGGTAGCATTCAGGAGTAAACAAAGGAAATAATAAGACTTTACTGAGGGTCCTGATCCCCTCTTTGGAAAACAGGATGAGCACTGGTTCTGTAGACACGGGTAGAGGGATTGAATTCCTCGAGGTCCCAATAAACCAGCACAAATGCAGCCATAAAATGTTTGAACTCGTTGTAGGAACAAACAGCCTGTCATGCTTTTGGAAGCTATAAGGGATAATAGATGATACATCACATAGGATGAAACCATGCTAAAGATTGCCTCTGCACTGAGCTAGATGACATGAACTGTCCCGATTCGACATATCAGGATCTCTTGATTTGGTTCTGATTTCAATCCCAATAAATTTGGCTTTATTTACTCATTTTGCTCACATACAGTATGAAAGAAATTCCCGTTCAGCTAATGTAGTTTTATTATTTTATCCCATTTTCGGCCCAAATTCCCACTACTTAGTGGCACGGTTACTCACCTCAATCCGTGTGGTGGAGGACAAGTCTCAGTTGCATCCGCGAGTCATCACGTGACTCGTTGTGCATGACACCGCGGAGACTCATAGCATGTGGAGACTCATGCTACTCTCCGTGATCCACACACAACTCACCACACGCCCCATTGAGAGCCAGAACTACGAATCACGACCACGAGGAGGTTACCCCATGTGACTCTACCTCCCTAGCAACCGGGCCAATTTGGTTGCTAAGGAGACTCGCAGCATGTGGAGATTCATGCTACTCTCCGTGATCCACACACAAATCACCACACGCCCCATTGAGAGCGAGAACCACTAATCACCACCACGAGGAGGTTACCCCATGTGACTCTACCCTCCCTAGCAACCGGGCCAATTTGGTTGCTAAGGAGACTCGCAGCATGTGGAGACTCATGCTACTCTCCACGATCCACGCACAACTCACCACATGCCCCATTGAGAGCGAGAACCACTAATCACCACCACGAGGAGGTTACCCCATGTGACTATCCTCCCTAGCAACCAGGCCAATTTGGTTGCTAAGGAGACTCGCAGCATGTGGAGACTCATGCTACTCTCCACGATCCACGCACAACTCACCACACGCCCCATTGAGAGCGAGAACCACGAATCACCACCACGAGGAGGTTACCCTATGTGACACTACCCTCCCTAGCAACCAGGCCAATTTGGTTGCTAAGGAGACCTGGCTCCGCTGTCTGTCTCCATTAGCATGTATAAACTCATTAGAAAACAATAACTCACTATATATGTATAATATATGTAATAGTCTTCTCTCTGTTACTACAGAAATTAGAGCGAACAATCCGAAACTCTTAAAATGCATGGTTGAGTGAATTTAACATTGCAGCTTTTCCTCTCTCATAGTGCGCATCTTCTGTAAAATGAGATCCGTGGATTAAAGCCAGAGCGCGGCAGGCTACACGAGTGATGGTGTGTGGTGGGAGAGAGGTGACGGAGTGCTTGTGTAGTTTTGGCAAGCAGGACAGCAGGGCGCTTTCATAACAGCCTGAGCATCATTAACCAGTAGGGATGATGTATGACTTACATTACCTACACCAAATGTGATGACATTAATGAAGCATTTCATACAAGAACCTAAGGTGTGTGTGCGTGTGCGTGTGTGAGAGAGAGAGAGACAGAAACAGAGAGAGAGCGAGCGAGAGAGAGATAACTGTATGAGTGAGGGGCAAGAAGCTTTGTCCATCTTTTGTGATAGAATTCAGGACTCCCATGAGAACTGGTTTGTTTGTGTGCATTTGCTGTGTGTGTATGTATGTGTTTGTCAGAGAGAGAGAGAGAGAGAGAAATTTTTCATTTTTGAGCGTCACCTCCTCAGAAACCAATTACTGCCTTAATGTACTTCATTCACAGTACTTTTATTCTCTTATGTTCATAATGTCGTGTTAAATGCATATTTTATTTTATATTGTATAGTGTATATTGTTATTATGGTTTTTATTTTATTTGATTCATTACCTGGCACCTTTATTGTTATTTGTCCTGTTTTATTATTATTATTTGTCTTGTCATTATCTGTTTTGTGTATTAATGCTTTGGCAATATTGTATGTAAACACAATCATGCCAATAAAGTACTTTTACATTTATATTTAAATTGAGAGAGAGAGTGAGAGCGAGAGAGAGAGCGAGTGAGAGTGAGAGCGAGAGAGAGAGCGAGCGAGAGTGAGAGCGAGAGAGAGAGAGCGAGACAGAGAGAGAGTGAGAGCGTGAAAGAGAGAGAGAACGAGCGAGACAGAGAGAGAGAGCCAGAAAGAGAACGAGACAGAGAGAGAACGAGAGCGAGAAAGAGAGAATGAGAGAGAGAGAATGAGAGAGAGAGCGCCAGAAGGAGAGAGAACGAGAGACAGCGAGAAAGAGAGAGAATGAGAGAGAGCGAGACAGAGAGAGCCAGAAAGAGAGAGAACGAGAGAGAGCGAGCAAGAGAGAGAATGAGAGAGAGAGAACGAGCGAGAGCGAGACAGAGATAGAATGAGAGAGAGCGAGACAGAGAGAGAGAACGAGAGCGAGAACGAGACAGAGAGAGAGAATGAGAGAGAGCGAGACAGAGAGAGAGAAAGAGAGAGAGAATGAGAGAGAGAACGAGAGAGAGAACGAGACAGAGAGAGAATGAGAGAGAGCGAGCGAGAGAGAGAATGAGAGAGAGCGAGCGAGAGAGAGAATGAGAGAGAGCGAGCGAGAGAACGAGACAGAGAACGAGAAAGAGAAAGCGAGACAGAGAAAGCGAGAGCGCTAGATGTCAACATTTTCTAAATGAAGTTTAATTTGTTTGCCAACATCAAATTATCAAGTTAGGACAATGAACTAACTGTAGAAAACATTTTTATTCCAATTATTATTAATAACAGATTTAACTATTGGTGACTAGCATTGGTGAATTATATATTGCTTTTGTCGCTATTTCATAACAGCAATAAGTCATGCATTTAAATGATTTTACCGTCAGTAAGACGGGGATTTTAATTAATAATCAAGTAATATTAAACAATAATACAAATAAACATTCCCGAGCATCCACTGAGATAATAAAGCATTGCTGAGCACGTTACGTGCCCTTCATTCCTCTCCTCCCGATGGCCTGGGCATGAAATGACAAAGCACAGGATAAAACAGTAATGCTAATATTGATAGTTTGTCCATTACAGGTCAGCTAACTGTCCTCCAGAACAGTTACAAAGCTGTTAGTTTCGATTTCACAAGGCCGATCAATACGTAGGCATACAGTTTCAATTTTGCCTGCATTGATTTTCTCTATAACACCACAACCCTGCAGCATTCATCTCTCTGAAAGAAGGGAAGATTTGATTTACTGGAGAAAAATTGGAGTGCGCATCACAAAGGTTTCTAGCGGCGTGGGCTCCTGACACAGAAAAGATGGATGTCCGCAGGCAGGGGTGCCTCCAGCCCCGAGGAGCTCCATTAGAGATCACTGGAGCTGCTGCTGGAAATGACTCGCATTAGAGGAGGAGAGAGAGAGGGTGTGATGGTGGTAAAAGACGGGAAAAGATGAAAGGATAAAAAACTGGAAGTAAAAAGAAAGAGTTGTGAATAGTTGACTAATCGGGCTTAAGGAAGCCCTTTATAACTAAGCTGGTTTCGCATCTTACCGCGATCAAATGGATTTCTTAGGGACCGAATGGAGCATAATAGGTAGCGTAACACAAGTCTCCAGATGCATTTGTAAAATTTGGACTAATTTGAACTTAAAACGGCATCCTTAAAATGTAACACTTACGGCAGGACACTCAAAAAAACAGTGCAAGATGCGACACAACACTAAATGAGTATGGCTGTAGCCCCGGTGCTTCAAAGGGGATGCATTTAAAGATGCACCTCTTCCTGGAGGGTTTTAAGTGAGACATTATAAGATGAGAGGGGTCACTTGTATTCATACGGATGGGAGAACTTGTAACGGTAAATATAGCTGTAGAAATGGACGTCCTAGCTTACAAATAAAAGAGCCAAAACGCCTTTCTTGATAGAGATATTGTCTGTCTGTTTGCTCGTTAAGGTACTTGAATCAGCCTGAAAAGTGTACGATTTATGTGGGAGGGCGGGGCCGGGTCGTGATGCTCCACACCCCGCCCCTAATCAGGCTAATCAAGCCTCCGAGAGGGATAAAGTGCGACCGCGGATGGCGGTGCGAGAGAGAGAGATTTACAGACAGCTGTCCGACACCTTTGTGTGTTTGTCTTTTTGGTTAAGTTTGTAATTAAGCTATTATTTATATTGTCAAGCCGGTTCTCGCCGCCTCTTTTCTATTAACACTGGTGCCGAAATCAGAGAAGGTGGAGGGATGCGCCGTATAGAGTCCTTGCCACTACATCCACCATTCGCCGGAAGACGGTGGAGCCCAGCCGCCTGGAAGCGGAGGAACGGCCGCCGACCGGGAGGGGAGGAGGGGCTCCCAACCAACCGCCTGTAGCGGTTACCGCTACCAGGGGTGGGGGAGACCCCTACCGTCCACCAAAAATGCGGTGGGGCGTTCCGTCCGCCAGGGGTCGGATGACTGCCTCCGATCACCCTGGGGAGGAGCGGCTCTCGTCCATTAAAGGGTGGAGGAGTGGCCGAGCACCAATCTACGGCGTATCGGAGAACAGGCGAGTAAGTGTTTTCTCTCTCTCTCTCTCCTATATCTCTCCAACTTAATTTGGCACGATCGCCGTTGCGGCGTGTAGGTGCCACTTTATTTTGGTTTCCCTCCATCATCCAGGTAGACTGGGATGACCTGCTGGCAGACGGTGCGGAAGGCAGGCCCCGCCCCAGGGAAAGAGGGGGGGTGGTGGGGTGGTGTACGTTATGCCGGGGGGCTTCCCGGCCTGAGAGAACAAGGGAGGAATGTGACCGGGTGGAGGGCGGGGCCGGGTCGTGATTCCGCACTATTGGCCCCGCCCTCCGCCCTATCACAATATATTACTGATTTAATTATATGTGTAATTGAATGTAATATTTGGTCTTTTCCCATTCAAGCAGATAGGAGCTGTACTAGCATGATTGTAAATAGCTGGTCGGAGACTTTATGAATATGGCCGCAGAGTGACCTTAAAGGTGGTGGTTTTACCATGTAAGTGGTCTTAACAGCTAAAGCACGGCACGCTAAATAAACCACCCCAGCTACAAATATTGGATGGTTTACTAATCGGCTGGTAAGTTCTTGGAGGACTCGTCGACCATCTTTCTGCATCAATAGTAAAACAGATTTATTTCTGCGATACCCATCTACCCGTAGTTTGCACTTCGTCATTTCATAAGAGCTGTTATTAACACTGCAAGTTCACTTTCTTCACTCAGTCTATTCATTCATTTGCTTCTTTCTAGCTCATCCTCTCTCATCTTCTCCCTGACAGTGTTTGAGGGCGTGGAACTGCTCTGAGCGCAGTAGCCGAGTGAATTTCCATGCTACATTAGTCCTACCATCAGAATGCAATGAAGGAGAATATGAGAGGAAGACTCGTCTGTCCTGCGAGACTCCCTCTCTTCCTCCTCCTCCTCCTCTCTCTCCATCATCTCTCTCTCGGCCAGCCACTTTACTGGTGTGTCATCTACATGAGAGATCATCTGTCTTTTGACCCAAATAAACATGACCACACCAACAAAACAGAAAAAAGAGAGGGGGAGAGAGAGGGGAAAGCCAAAAGGAGAGAAAAAACGAATGCTGTCAGCCGCCTCGTTTGTGGGCACCGTGTTCATTTTGTCTGGTTTTGGCAGACGGTAACGCCACATGTTCACCTACGCCACCAGACGAGAGGGTGGTAATGGATGGACAGGTGGATGCAGCTGTCCGTCAATCTGAGATCCAATCAAAAAGGGAAAGAATATGATGAAGAAGAAAGGGGAAAAAAACAGTGCACAGTGGGACTGTCCCAGATCAGTAATTGGAGTGTGTGTGCGTGCATGCGTGTGTCTATGTACACGTGTGTCTCTCTTCCTTTGTTTGCCGGAGTGCAAACCCCAATGGACCTCTCTGACAATGCATCCACAAGCGAGAGAGGGAGGGAGCACGAGAGGAATGAAAGAAAGAGAGAGAGAAAATCACCTAACACCTCCAGTCTCCTGAGGACGGGACTGCTGTAAGCTGGATATTAAGACACAAATTGCATTCAGGCGGGTCAGTAGGTGTCAGATGATATTAGATGCCTGCCATGAGGAAACAACAACTCCCATCAGCCGGGGTAGAAAATAATATTTTCATTTTCAGCCTTTTATTGAATGGAAACTTCGGGGAATACGTCTTTATAGGGCCGAGAGCTAGGAGGCTTGCAAATTTAACACTCCCAACAAAAGGGTGTAATCATGGCAGCCCAGCGCCCTTTGAGGGATCTGATTTCATTTTCATGAAGGTGAAAAAAGAGATTCCTCTGTGTGTGTGTGTGTGTGTGTGTGTGTGTGTTGTCTCTTAATGCTTCATCGCTGTTGTTTTCTTTTGTTATCGAAGGCATTGCAAATGTGTCCTTATGGTTCTACACCAAAACCAATGCAAACAAGTACGCCAGCCCCTCCCACCTTTACAAACCATCTGATAACGTGAAAATAGCTGCGAAGGCATGTGCCGCTGCACATGGGTGTGTACGTGTGTGTCCTTTCTTTTACTCTCCCACCATTGAAAACCAACTGATAACGTGTAACTAAGTGGACATGTCCCAGTGCAAGTCACTTATATTGGGGGGGGTGTCCATTTGGGTGGGTTCTTTTTCTTCCAGATGTTGTTCTCTGTTCTGTAGTTACCGATTCCCAGCCCTCCTGCATTTCTGCCCATGACCTTGAGGGTAATTGAGCAGAAGTATTGATGTAACGGCAGGGTCTGATTGTGATTTATTAAACGCGCTCTGAGACTGTGCCAGCGTCACCGTGCGCCCATCGCAAGCTATTACAGATTTCATCAATAGCCCTGCTGCGTAAAGGCCAGTAATGGGGAGAGGGCCAAAAGAGAGCAGCGAGCTCTGCCATTATATGACTGCTGAATACTGAGAGAAAAGAACAGGGAGAGAGAGAGAGAGAGAGAGAGAGAGAGAGAGAGAGCTGCATTTTGAGTCCAACTCTGTTCATCTTTCACTTGAATGAGTTAGCAGTGCTACTGGAACAATCTGCAACACTCGGTTTTACTCTGGTAAGCAGAAGGTTGCTGGTTCGATCCCCACAGCCAACACCATTGTGTTCTGGTTGCTACAGGGGGTGCACTGTAAGTCGCTTTGGATAAAAGCATCAGCCAAATGAATAACTGTAAATGTACTCTAAATAATTCAGAAGTTACATTTCTTCTCTATGCAGATGATCAGGTGCTGCTGTCCGCTACTGCACCTGGACCCGCTGGAGAACTACTGTCAGAACTGGGCCCTGACAGTCCATTTGAAAAAAACGACACTACGACCACCTCGGTCTAAAAATCAGTGCTTCAGGGGGTTTTGGTCTGGCAGTGAATGCACTAAAAGAGAACGCTAGAAGAGCACTGCAACATGAAGCCCTTAAAACCCGAGACTCAACAAACCGCAAACCGGTCTCCAAACCTCTAGACTGGGCTGGACAGTTAATCTGGGAATTTTCCCGGTGGGCCGATGCACTTTGGGGCCGATCGGGTGCGGACTGGCCATCAGGAGAACAGAGCGGGCTGGCCGCGAAACGGGCCGAGATAACATAAAATGTTATGCAGAACGGACCACAAAGCGGCACCAAGACATGCAGAAAAGGACAGTGAACCCCCACACACACACCACAGTTGGGGCCCATTTCTCTTCCCAGTCCAGCCCTGCCTCCAGAGAACACGTTTTGTTTATACTAACGCAAAAGACAAAAATAAATTGAATGAGCAACAGACCAAACGAGCTTCCTGGGCAGAGCACTACATTATAGAAAACCAGTGCATGATGGCATCAACAAGGAATATTTCTGTGTGTTTACAGAATTAATACCGCTCCTTATGTTTCATTCAGTAATGGCTAGGTAACATTCCACTGGCTTTCATCCCATTCCAGCAGCAATGCATCATGCATGGAAACCAGAGCAGTAAGACATAACCCAGGTTCAGAACCATGACAGTAGGACTCCATTAGAGCCTATAATGGGCAGAAATGTAAGTTTAGCCTATCATGAGAGACGTAAACTAATAAGTGCTTTGATGATGATGGATGGCTTTGAACAGGGTACTGGAGGGTCTATGCAGGTGTACTGTAAAATACAGTGTGATCGTCTTGTAGTTAGTACTCTTCTGTTGCAGCCCTCTACATAGGGAGTCAATCACTCGCATATGCGACCAAAGTTCGTGCTGTGAAGGCGGCGATTAGGAAGCTGTCTTCGTGAGTGCACGCCCTGAAGGAAATTGACCTTATTTGGGTGCAGTGTGTCCGGATCTGTCGTGATCGTGCTCTCTCCATCACTTTTAGGAGCCTTGACATGGCACTGACATCGCATTTAACAACGTCAACTCTGATTTTGGTTAAGCTGTTCCACGGTCTGCTCATTCTCAAGGTTATTCTCTATATGCTAGTCAAAACAGAGAGACAGGCCACTATTTAGCAGAGACGGGCCACTTCTATTAAAATGAATGGGAGAAATTGGAATGCCCAATGGCAACTGTAAACTCGCCTTACAGGTAAAATAGCCAATCACATTTTAGATACAGAAATCGCCTGTCAATCAACTCGAGAACATGCATGCGCATTAGCTATACAAGACGGTATAATTGTGTTTATAGCGTAATCTGAGGTAAAGAAACATATGTATTATACCTATATAGTTGTGACAGAATGGCATGCCCTTCCCGTGGACCACCGTGGCCCTGTCTCGTGTGATGGGGCTCTCGTGATCCCAATGAAGAGACTCATCAGCACTGCCTTTAAACACCAAGCATGCATCTCCTCTGGAAACTGGTCTCTAACTTCTGCTGTCTTTACAGGTCCAGGAATGGAGCGGGGAGGGTCCGGTGCGAGTTTGATGCATCGCCGGACACGCACCCCGGAACCCCGGTGCGAGTTGGGGCACACGTCGCAGCCGACGGGCCAGGATGCCAGGCCACTATTCCCCTCAAGCGCTGAGGCCCAGGGAAGCCAGACCGCTCAAGTGAAGCTGCACAGTGTTGTCAAATTTTACTGTTCTTTTATCGTAATCTTGACCAACCGTTTTGGAGATTTCTGTCTTTTTCCATTCAAGTAGATAGGCGCTGTACTTTTATGCTGCTTGTTTACTGCCCAAGAACGTTCCAAAAATGGCCGCCGAGTGGACGGATTTACATTAAAAAAGACACTTTGTTGAAAGGACCCGGAAATACGTCTAGACCGTTCTAATTTATTTGCTTTTGTTTACATTCTTGAAATGATCTATAGCGGGTTTCGTTTTCCATTGCATTACACTTATATGTTGTCAAAAGTATGGAGTCATGTGACTGAAGTGGTACCTGATGGCGGAGCAGCCCCAAGCCCCGTGCTTGTCTGTCAGGATGTTCACAATCTTCTGGATGAGCTGGGTGGCAGTGACGTGATCTCGGTACTTAGCTGCCCTTATCAGGTGATCACACATCTTCTCCTCATCGCGTTTCTCAGCGGCGTACTGAGCACATTGAGACTGCAGGGAAAACACATCACTAATCAGTCATCACATTATTCAAACCATAACTCGAATATATATGAGTAATACTGAGAAATACAAATGCATAAAGACATTCTTCTTATCAGTTAACACAGTGATTCCCAACTAATGCAGGTACTTATGGAAAGAAAACTAAACAAGTTTTTCATTTGAATTTTGGACCATTTGAAGTTTGTGCAGAAGTTTTCGTGGGACAACGCTAAGAAGAGAGTTGCAATAGTCTATACGAGATGCGACTAACGCATGTACAAGAACAGCAGTGCTATTACATTTACATTTACATTTATGCATTTGGCAGACGCATTTTATCCAAAGCGACTTACAGTGCACTTATTACAGGGACAATCCCCCCGGAGCAACCTGGAGTTAAGTGCCTTGCTCAAGGGCACAATGGTGGTGGCCATGGGGTTCGAACCAGTGACCTTCAGCGACCTTCTGATTAACAGCCCTGTGCTTTAGCCACTACGCCACCACCACTGCATAATTAGCCATTAGCAAGGACGGATTATGACTTGCAAAGGCCCTGGGGCCCCCGTCCACCCAAAGTTGTTGAGCAGTGTGGTGGGGGGTTCGTTGTTCACGGCCAAAAGTTGTTTTTGGGGTGTGGGTGGGGTTTCGTTGTTCATGTCCCAAAGTGTTTTCAAATGGGGGTGGGGGGGCTCACCAAACTTGATTGTGCAGCTTTAGAGCCCAGGCCACCCCCGGGCAGACAAGGGCTCTTGGGCACTGGCCCCATTGGCCCAGTCGGTAATCTGTCCTGGGCCATTAGAGATGGTCGAAGGCGAGTTATGTTACGTAAATGATAGTACGCTCACCGAATAATGTTATTTATGTGTGCTATCTAATATGACACACAGAACCTCTTAACATGAACTGATGGAAAAACAACAGAATTTTCGATAGTCAGTGAAGTTGTCACAATTTTTCAATTTAGGTTTGGTGCCCAATAGCAGGATCTCAGATTTGTCGCTGTTAAGTTTCAGAAAATGACATGTTAACCATGATTTCTGTTAAACAGGCCAATAGTGACATAGGCTGTATATACAGTGAGGAAAATAAGTATTTGAACACCCTGCTATTTTGCAAGTTCTCCCACTTAGAAATCATGGAGGGGTCTGAAATTGTCATCGTAGGTGCATGTCCACTGTGAGAGACATAATCTAAAAAAAAAATCCAGAAATCACAATGTATGATTTTTTAACTATTTATTTGTATGATACAGCTGCAAATAAGTATTTGAACACCTGTCTATCAGCTAGAATTCTGACCCTCAAAGACCTGTTAGTCTGCCTTTAAAATGTACACCTCCACTCCATTTATTATCCTAAATTAGATGCACCTGTTTGAGGTCGTTAGCTGCATAAAGACACCTGTCCACCCCATACAATCAGTAAGAATCCAACTACTGACATGGCCAAGACCAAAGAGCTGTCCAAAGACATTAGAGACAAAATTGTACACCTCCACAAGGCTGGAAAGGGCTACGGGAAATTGCCAAGCAGCTTGGTGAAAAAAGGTCCACTGTTGGAGCAATCATTAGAAAATGGAAGAAGCTAAACATGACTGTCAATCTCCCTCGGACTGGGGCTCCATGCAAGATCTCACCTCGTGGGGTCTCAATGATCCTAAGAAAGGTGAAAAATCAGCCCAGAACTACACGGGAGGAGCTGGTCAATGACCTGAAAAGAGCTGGGACCACCGTTTCCAAGGTTACTGTTGGTAATACACTAAGACGTCATGGTTTGAAATCATGCATGGCACGGAAGGTTCCCCTGCTTAAACCAGCACGTCAAGGCCCGTCTTAAGTTTGCCAATGACCATTTGGATGATCCAGAGGAGTCATGGGAGAAAGTCATGTGGTCAGATGAGACCAAAATAGAACTTTTTGGTCATAATTACACTAACTGTGTTTGGAGGAAGAAGAATACCATCCCAAGAACACCATCCCTACTGTGAAGCATGGGGGTGGTAGCATCATGCTTTGGGGGTGTTTTTCTGCACATGGGACAGGGCGACTGCACTGTATTAAGGAGAGGATGACCGGGGCCATGTATTACGAGATTTTGGGGAACAACCTCCTTCCCTCAGTTAGAGCATTGAAGATGGGTCGAGGCTGGGTCTTCCAACATGACAATGACCGAAGCACACAGCCAGGATAACCAAGGAGTGGCTCTGTAAGAAGCATATCAAGGTTATGGCGTGGCCTAGCCAGTCTCCAGACCTAAACCCAATAGAGAATCTTTGGAGGGAGCTCAAACTCCGTGTTTCTCAGCTGACAGCCCAGAAACCTGACTGATCTAGAGAAGATCTGTGTGGAGGAGTGGGCCAAAATCCCTCCTGCAGTGTGTGCAAACCTGGTGAAAAACTACAGGAAACGTTTGACCTCTGTAATTGCAAACAAAGGCTACTGTACCAAATATTAACATTGCTTTTCTCAGGTGTTCAAATACTTATTTGCAGCTGTATCATACAAATAAATAGTTAAAAAATCATACATTGTGATTTCTGGATTTTTTTTTTAGATTATGTCTCTCACAGTGGACATGCACCTACGATGACAATTTCAGACCCCTCCATGATTTCTAAGTGGGAGAACTTGCAAAATAGCAGGGTGTTCAAATACTTATTTTCCTCACTGTAATTGAATTTGGCTTGGAGGACAAACACAGCTGGGTGGCATCAGCATAACAATGGAAATTTATTCGAAATGTACATAAATATGTCCTAAAGGTAAAAGGTAAATAATCAACAAAAGAGGCCCCAAGACTGAGCCCTGAGGCACACCAGTAATAATCTCTGAGGTCCGTGATCTCAGTGTGGGATGTCTGTGGCTCAGTTGGTAGACCGGGTTGGCCACTAATCGCAGGGTTGGCGGTTCGATTCCCGGCCCACATGACTCCACATGACAAAGTGTCCTTGGGCAAGACACTGAACCCCAAGTTGCTCCCAATGGCAGGCTAGTGCCTTGCCAGCTCCTTGCCAGCTCTGCCATCATTGGTGTATGAATGTGTGTGTGTGAATGGTTGAATGAGTCACAGTGTAAAGCGCTTTGAATACCGTTAAGGTTAAAAAGGCGCTATATAAGTGCAGACCATTTACCATATGATCTACAAACATAGTTGAAACCTCCGACTTGCCAAAAAACTAATGTGGCAGCAGCTTTAATAATCATAATTATTTTGTTTGATATGCCATTTTATTGCATTTTTACCTGGAGCGCTTTTATAATGCAAGCAAATATAGAGAAGAATGAATGTACTGGTACATGTTGTGATAAATGTTTTGGTATTATCAACAATGTTTTTACATTATGAGTGTTGCCTTAAGGCCAAAGTATACTTCTGTCGTCCGCAAATCTGGCGTATCTACAGAAATGATAAAAAGCATATACAAAAAAAACTCTCTTACACAGAGTCACATGCGACTTCTGTAGTGTTACTTGCCCCTGCTCTTTTGCTTTAGCTTTTTCCTGTGTGAGGCTGCCAATCAGACGTGGGCGGAGACTCTGAACAAGCTACACCTGAAGTCATGCCTATTTAAGAGGTGCTGGGTGGACATCAATGCTGCTGCCGCCCCAGGAAACCCGCTCCTGCGTTGGTGTTTGTTTGATGTCGTTTTTGATTTATTATCTTTCTCTCAACAGGAGCTAGAAAAACATCTTTAATTCAGTCAGCTCACCTGTCCTTGTTTTGCCTAGTATGTTTTTAGCTACTGTTGGCTTCTCTATTTTTGTAAATGCATTTCATCATCTTTTTCGCCATGGCCATTGCAACCGCTTTGTTTTCAACATTCGATGGCCTCTTATGTCGGACCCAAACGTGGCTCGTAACAGTGGGCATGAGTGTGTTTCTATGCTAGTTTGTTGGTAAACATCCACATGGAAATGCTCCACTGGGTGTAGAAAACAAAGCACACTACATCATTAGAGATATGTGTGTAGACCAGCACGTTGACACAGTGATTAATAACACCGGACATGGATTTGCTAATGCCTTTGGGCTATGCTAAAAAATGTAGAAACTACCCATAATGCAAGAGAACGCATTTTTCTTTGTCAGAATTTGTTATCAGAAAAGGCCTTTGAACTCTGAAGCGATGGTTGCACAAAGCACCTCAAACTGCAAATATCCCTTTGATAAAACTTCAATTCTGTTAAATCTTTTAGTACCAAAAGAATAAACCAATGCCCCAATCAGAGATGAGCAACAAAGCCCTGGAGATGCTGTGATGCCGTTATGAACTCAACCCAGACTAGACGAAACCAGCACACCAAGCACAAACCAACATGGCTTCTTTTTTTCCTCCATTCCTTTTATCTGATTCTGATGCAACGTCTTGCAAACAGCAATCAAGCGGAAAGGTTACAGCAACCACAAGAGCTTGTTCTAATGTAATTCCCTTGGCTTCATCCATTGTGTGTTATGGCCCTAAATTAAATTAGCCTTGGACAGCACCGGCCTCAGACAACAAATGCAGTAAAGGCAGCAGTCCGGGACGGTGTCAGTGGACGGAGAGGCCTGCCTTGGCGAAGTTAGCCGTAAACGCTCCAAAGTGCCTTCTAATGGGCCCTCCTCTCCAATTTGAGGATCGACTCCTCACATATGACAGAAAATCCATAGAGATAAATCACATTAGAGGGGCTTCCCTCTCCTAATTATCAATCTGTGTCTCATTTCGCTGCTCTTAACTCTACATTGACATTAAAGCCACGAGGAGAGGACTGTGGAATAAAAGAGAGATAAAAAGGTAAAGGGTGAATGTTTAAATATGAACCTATTTGGGCGTCTAGCGTAACAAACGAATGGAGGAGAACGATTGAAAGGAGGAGAGCAATTTGTCTCTTTTCTGTGCAGAAGGTCACGGGGGTAAGGAATGGTAAACATTAGTTTTGTTGAAAGAATGGGAAAAAGACAAAGGGTTTACAATAAAAGGTACTTTGGACAAAACACAATAACAGGTGCACATTGAGGTATTTTTTCGAGGTGTAATCTGTGAAGCACATGGATTATTTTTTTAAGCTTTCAACTGGAGAACTGAAATTCGTATTATTGATTGGAACAAACTATTTTGAAGTTTAACTGAAGATGCAATCTGAATCTCACCAGAGAAGCTGGTGATTATCACTATTTGCTGGTAAATGGTCTACACTTTTATAGCGCTTTTTTTAACATTAGAGGTTACCAAAGCGCTTTACACTGTGACACGCACACACTCACACAACACACACACACACACACTCACACAAGGCGCTAGCCTGCCATTGGGAGCAACTTGGGGTTCAGTGTCTTGCCCAAGGACACTTCGGCACGAGTCGTCGTGTGGGTCGGGAATCGAACCACCAACCCTGCGATTAGCAGCCAACCCGCTCTACCACCTGAGCCACAGCCACCCCCTATTTGTTCATTGTTCCCATCAACGAGTGATTAACACATTATTAATTAGCGCCATGAGTTCAAATACTTTGGCATAAATAGGCACTTTATCAACTAGTGTCAACAGCACCAAATCCCTGAGCTCCATAACAGGCTTTGTAATTTTCTTCAACTTCCTGACAAATGGCTTCCTTACAGCCCAAATTAGGTGAAACATTCAGGTGAAATACTGTGCATAGTCGTGTCAATATCATCACTATAATGATATAGTGACCCCATAACATTTCTGGAGTCCCTACAAGGTGAACTTAAACCAAAGAGTCTTACACATTTTTGGCAGTGTGCTGAAGGGGCAACCACAAACTCCAGTTATAATGCAGGTAAAGGACGATCCATAGAGTCAGAAACACAACCATGAAAGCAATGTGTGTTTATGACTTTTGAAAGAGTCATTTTCTACATCTCTGAATGTTCAATGTTCTAGCAAACTGAACTGGACAGGGTCAGCACTCGTTTCCTTTAATGCTGGACTACACCCATGGCAAGCATTTAGACCCATATTATGATATAGCTTTACATCTTTAACTATATTGAAGTGTACTTACAACATTTTAGTCCTCTTTTAAATTAAGGTACTAGTGTAAAAAATACAACCCCACTTTTTTCAGGCATAGGCGGATATGGAATACATTAAAGCTGGAATTTCATTGCGACTGGTGCCACCAAACAAACAGATAGTCGTGCCCCAAACTCACATGATTGAATGAGCCTATGACCACGTTTGCCTGCACGCAAGAAAAGCATATATTCCAGAGTTTAAGCAGAAAGAGGCGTTCTGAAACGTCATGCTGATTTCCTTACGCCGCTTAAGGGATTGAGGAAAAACTGTTTAACACGCTTTGGTTTCTCTCGGAGAACACGGCTTAATGTGGCCATGTACATGCATAAGCGCCGTTCTGATGGGTTTTTGAAGAGTGCACATGCGTGAAACGGACCTGGTTAACAAACGTTATTTATACACACCAATGTAAAATGGCGACAGTCCCTAACGTTTGCATAAGCTTGGGGAAATCCCGGTCTTTTATGAAAGAGGGAAACCCCACTATTGCAGTGCAATTCAGCTGCAGGTCGCGAGAGAAAGTGAAGGAAACAAACAAAGCAACAACTCTGGAATATCTGTAAATAAAGCGAAGCAATGGAGCACAAAATAGCAACGTCTTCCTCGGATAACGTGTGTTATTTACACAAGTGTCATGGGGAAATTATGTTGCTGTAGAGAAAGCTGCTTTCTGTCCGAGCCACGAGAGTACGCCACTTATAGAGTGCATGTGAACGGGAACGCTGTTTTCTCGCAATAAGCAGCTTTATGGTCTCCATGTAAACGTAGTCTATGTTGCGAAACAAAAAGAGCAATTATCCCTATTTGATGGTATATAGTGCTTTTTGAGCCTTAGAGGTTACCAAAGCACTTTACACTGTGACACACACACACACACACTCACACACACACACACACACACACTCACACACACTCACACTCTCTCACACACACACACACACTCACACTCTCTCTCACACACACACACACACACACACACACACACACACACACACACACACACAAGGTGCTAGCCTGCCATTGGGAGCAACTTAGAGTTCAGAGTCTTGTCCAAGGACACTTCGGCACGAGGAGTCGTGTGGGCCGGAAATCGAACCGCCAACCCTGCGATTAGCAGCCAACCCGCTCTACCACCTGAGCCACAGCCACCCCCTATTTGTTCATTGTTCCCATCAACGAGTGATTAACACATTATTAATTAGCTGTCATGAGTTCAAATACTTTCAACTAGTGTCAACAGTGGCGACAGTCCCTAATGTATGCATAAGCTTGGGGAAATCCCGGTCTTTTATGAAAGAGGGAAACCCCACTATTGCAGTGCAATTCAGCTGCAGGTCACGAGAGAAAGTGAAGGAAACAAACAGAGCAACAACTCTGGAATATCTGTAAATAAAGCGAAGCAATGGAGCACCAAATAGCAACGTCTTCCTCGGAAACCATGGGTGTTATCTACACAAGTGTCATGGGGAAATTATGTTGCTGTAGAGAAAGCTGCTTACTGTCCGAGCCACGAGAGTACGCCACTTATACAGTGCATGTGAATGGGAACGCTGGTTTTTTCGCAATAAGCAGCTTTAGGGTGTCCATGTAAACGTAGTCTATGTCGCCGTGTTGGGCTGGATGGCCGGCTCAAACAAACAGCATTTTTTTATTGTGCCACAGAGATACAGCGTGTACAGTTTTTGAGGAAATCATTCAACGAATTGCTTACTTATAGTTGGCTATAAACATTAAGCTGGGATAGTAGAAAGTATTTTAACATTGAAAACGTTATGCACTTTAACTTTAATCTTGGGTGAAAATATGCCTGGGAATAGGGTATTTCTACTATGGAATCTGTAATAGAAAACCATACATGCTGCTGCATCCACATCAATAGGTAGTAACGATATTGGGCGACAGTTTCACTTTCTCTACCCTAAACAGGGCTGCAAGGCTAAATAAAACAATTATCATTTGCCAGAGAGCAGAACTTATTTATGTTCCATCAGGTCACGTGTGAGCTAGTTAGAATGACATGACACAGCCAGGCGTACATGTTAGTCTACATGTACCACAAACACATATAGTGATGAGTCCAATCTGCTTCATTTGCACTCTTTTGAGAGTAAAGTACACAGCGCCATGACTATCGTCTTCCTCCCATCGCCAGTCCCTTCACTCAGTCTACAGTATATCCCTCAGGGTTTCATTTACACCAGGAAACTGTGCTACTGATGCCCCTGTCCTTGCCGCATATGAGGAAATGCAAATACGGTGCCGTGGATAGATGGGTTTGGATAGGATGCTTCAGAGAAACAACAACAAAAAAAAAAAAAAGAGTGTATGTCATGCCGTCTGGCCAATCATATTTAGGAGATTTTCATTGCGCTTGATCTTTTGACCCATTTTCTTTCTAAATTTAAAGTCACAGCGAAGAAATTGTAGCCAGGGGAATTCAGACAAAAGCAAGCAGGGAAAGCGAAAAGTGACAACCAAGAAAAATGACGGCTTAAAAGTACAATAGCGAACAAAAGTCACAGAATGACAAAGGCTGACAGGCATTTCAATTCTGGAGCAATACCGCTGTCAGCCTACGCCTCTCTGTATTGATTTCCCTCCGTCCCTTGTTCCCCTGGCGATAGATGGAACGGGATCATGGTTTAAAGAAATGTGCAAGAGAGTGTGTGAGAGAGAGAGGGAGAGAGAGAGAGGGAGGGAGAAAGAAAGAAAGAAAGAAAGCAATGTTGCCACCCCCTCTCCAAGTCAGGGTGACCATCAAGGTTAACACAGGTGCAACAACTTATCAAAATATCTCTGGATTCGCTCTCGTCCCCCTTTCTCCCTCCTTCATTTTGTGCTTTTAATGGACTAGTCAGTCACAATGCGTACATGGCAGGACTCTTCATCTTTCCTCCCGCCTGCTTTCCAAAAAAAAGGCATTTGTTTGGTTCCATTACTCTACACGGGCCACGGGCAGCTGACTCCCGCAACTTCAAGGTCACGCCGTGTGAGAAATTGTAGGAATTAACTGTCCTTTTGAGGTGAAAAATAGTGAAATGAAGGAGATGTACGGCGAGTGAAAAATGAACATGTCCACCGGCAGGCGACGAGGAGCAGGTGTGGATGAATGTGAATAAGGGATAATGTTTTTACTTATGCTAAATAAAAGGAAACGTATACGGTCCAAAGCCAAATGACCAACACTAAAACAACAGCACCACTGTTGAAAAGGAGATGCTCGGATAACAAAGGTCAAATAAACACTCTTCACTAGCAATAATATAATCTTACTTGTACGAGCTATTGTGATTTCTTACTATATTATAAAATATGATTTTTCATGTTAGACAGCTCCATTAGAGTCAGAGGACGACCAAGGAAGCATCTAACCGGATTCTGAGAAGCTAACGTGTCTCATTCCACTCACTGGGTGAACACTAGCGGTCTGTATGTGCCTTAAAAAAAAACCTGAACCCGACCCGTACCCGAGACCCTACCCGGCTCAAACGATACCGTCAGATTATAAGCCTGAAGCCAACCGGAACCCGAAATCGCTCAATATCTTTATCATTTCTTCTCCTAGCAAGTGCTGTTGCAATAGGCTATATTTTATGTAAGCATAAAGGCAACATGCACAACTGTATTGAAACGGTAAACATACAGTTTTAACAAGGCACGGCAGCCCCTCAGTACACTAGTGCAGAATGGGACAAATGCATAGCCTTACCGTTTATTCGCTGAAGCTTCACTTGGTGCAGAACAATCCGGACTAATGTGAAACAATGCAACAGTCCCTTCTTTACAGCCTGAACTCTGTCAGAACGTTGCATCTTTGTGTCTCGGCATGCGTTTTTAAAAATGTGAAGTTGTTTTTAACTTGGCACTGTGTTTAAAAAGTGCATGAGACGCTGAAGAAACAGCGAGACATGGCGCAACAGTCAAAGACATTCATCAGGCATGTGTTTACATAGGAAAACAATGGGGAAACAGAACAGATGCACGCAAAAACATGTTCGGTGTGAACGCCCCCTAACTTGTCTGTTCAAGCGTGTCTGTGAGTGTGAGCGAGAGCACGAAACAAGTTGGCTAGGCCTGTTTTACAAACCCAAACCCGGCCAGAAACCCGTCGGGTGCTCGGTCCCGGGTCAGGTTGCAGACCTCTAGCGAACGCTAGGCACTAATAAGGGCGTTACACTACTAAACATTAGGACCATGATGATTCACTTACATTCCCTGCGACGTAATTACAAAGTAGCGCATTAAAGGAATGTTTGAACCGGGGTTCTATAGAAGTTAAGCTCAATTAACTTGTGGCATAATGTTGATTACCACATAATCAATTTCGACTTTTCTTGAGGTTACAATGAGGCATTTACAACGGAAGTCAACGTGGTGACCCTTACAAAAATATCAAGAGTTCTGGCAAACCTGCCGCTGGTTACTTTCACATGCAAATGAGCTTGTGATTCACCACAAATGTTTGCCAGAAGTGTGCAGCTCTTCACCGGTAGTGGTGAACCTCCGGCACACCTTTGGCAACAATGGACAATTTGCCATTAGTTTGCCTCAAAGCTCGGTTAAATGTGAAAATGATCGGTGGCGAATTTGCAGCAAATTTACCATGAAATGTCTTTTATAAGGACAGTTTTTGAAGGGCTTAAAGGCAGAAATGTGGAGCTTATAATTGTATAAAAGCACTTACATTTACGTTTACATTTGCATTTGGCAGACACTTTTATCCAAAGCGACTTACAGTGCACTTATTACAGGGACAATCCCCCCCAGAGCAACGTGGAGTTAAGTGTCTTACTCAAGGACACAATGGTGGTGACTGTGGGGCACCACCACCACTCACACTTACATTAATCCTTCTGTTGAAACATTTTTTTCAGCTGTAAAGTTGTTTAAATTGTCATTTTTACAGTAGTTTTGTTGACATTATATCACCATGGCAACGAAGTTGTAAAATTGGCTATAACTTTACACTAGCCTAGTTTCCGTCCACCTTTGGCGCTATTTTGTTATCGATAAAATTGCAACATTTGCCGCCTTCTTCCCGTTTCCATTGAAATGGTCTTTTATGGATAAAAATGTTGTGCGTGATGACGTCATGCCTAAAAACACTTTGTTGCATAAGATTTGTTTTAGCAGCCCTGAAGCCGTTTCCATTCAGAAATGTGCGTTTATCGCTAATTCGCCTCCCAGATGTCCCTAATTGTTTTCCTCTGAAGTTTGGGTAAAATTAGGAGATTATTGAGACAATTCATTGAAATTAGTCAGATTACTGTTATATTAATTAACAAATAAAAGCAATCAGAAGAGGTGCAATCAAAAGGGAGCAGTTGCCCTTCTGATGGGACTCTAATCTAAAGCATCGCCATGACAACTGCATCATGTCCCGCATATCTTCAGCAACTTTTAACCACCAACTGAACATGATTATCATCTCAAATTTATTTTAGCTTCATAAAGCAAATGTACATTTTCTGAAGAAGCAGTAAATGCGATCCGAGGTAAAGATGATTAGATTTAAAATATTTAAAACATTTTAAAATGTTCAAAAGTTCATTTTCTGAGAGTGAACTCAGCATTGGACAAATAGTTCTGATAGTTTATATTCTTGAGAAAAAGTCTAGAACATTCTGAGAACGTCATTCAGACGACTTTATTCATCTACAGAACAGGGTACGGATCATTTAAGTTTGTGTACCGAAAAGGCATATAAATGTTTCGTTTGGTAATTTATTTTATTTAATTCAGGGGATTTTGCCGGCATTTTTTCAAAAGTAAAACTAAACAATAATTTAATAGAATTAAACCGTCTTCCATTTAAGTTTGAATAGAAGTGTAAAAAAAAGCACTGATGATTTTCTCCAGTTTTGTGTATTTATTCTTAATTTAAAACATCTTTGTGCACAGAAATGATGTTTTTTGTATTATGGGATAATTCTGTGATCTATTATTATGAACGGTGTGGAAAAGCAACTTTAATAAATAAACGAATGGATACTGTGATTAAATGAATCAAACAGCGGCACTTCATTTGTTCAATGTGCTGGAGATATTGGTGTTGCACTCCTGGAAGTGTCCCGTTGGCAGATCGGATCTATGTGCCGTAAAGATCAATCCATAACGATAAATTGGCTTTCACTACTGTCGTCATGGTAACACAGGCTAACGATTGGGTCAAACTCTGTCATGTGACACAACATTTTTACATTAATGCCAATTTTATCAACAAAAAAAAGTGTTTCCAAACCATATTCTTGTGACATTTTAGCGATAATGTGCGTCTCCATCTGCTTTATTTTGATGCGCGAAATTTTCTCTCCAGAAATCTTTGGATGGAAACAGTTACTGATGCGGCTAGTAAGGGATTGTATCGGGTTAGCATGCATATTGTTTACATCTTGGGGCTATACTTTTAAAACGACGAGTCTAAATAAATTTTTGTGGTAATCAATATTATGCTACAATTGCTGTCGTTTGAGCTGAACTTGTGTTGAACCCGGAACATTCCTTTAAAACAGAGCTAAAGTGTCTTTGCCTTCAGCGCAGTAAACATGGAGCATGTTTGACTGTGACAGTGTAGGAAGAACTACAGCAAGCGGAAGAGCTCAATTCACCAGAGGGTCCGGGACTAGATATAATGACCCGCTGGCACTGACATCACCTGGGGAATTAATTAAAGAAAGGAGAGAGACTCCATGTGTATTTCAGATAATGCTTTTTTGTGTAAAGGTGGCATTTACTCTGAAGCTAAAAGGATTACACCTGACTTATCAAAGGGCACGAGTATAATCTTAATGAAGCCCTAAGTACACATCACTTACATTTCCTTTTGTTTGGCTAGTACAGATAGCTGTCAGAGGTTAGAGGATTAGTAAACGCACCGGCTGGAATAATACAAGGTCGTGATGAGTCTCGTTTCAGAGTTGATGTCATTAACTCCTGGTTTCCTCTTACAAGAACGCAGACACAAAACGCTAATGAAGTAGCCCATCACCTCTCGGCACACACACTTCAGTCACAAGTCAACTCAATTACACTCCAGCACATCAAGATCAAGTGAACGGCAAAAAAAAATAATAATGGCGGGAGCAAGAGAGTGAAAGGGAGAACAATGACCTCGTTCTATCACATCCTACAGATCTGGCCTTGTGGCCCAACGTCCTCCACATTTCATTTCTAATAAAGAAAGACTCTCATTAAAGAAGGAATTCACCCTCTCTCTCACTCTTTAAATCTCTGTCCATTCTTTTCTCCCTCACAGGTATCGGCCTCCGTCGTTCAGTTGTTGCCGGAAAAATCTTTTCCGTATTAGGGATCCTATTAGATAGAGAACACTAAAAGATAATTGGATTTCCAACAGTTATCTCTGTGTCCGTCAGGACCCTGCTGTCCCTGTAATCTCACTCTCAAGGGGGAAAGATAACTCAATCCCAGATTGGATGGATGTGTGTGTGTGTGTGTGTGTGTGTGTGTGTGTGTGAGAGAGAGAGAGAGAGAGAGAGAGAAAGACAGAGAGAGAGAGAGAGAGAGAGAGAGAGAGAGAGAGGGAGAGTGGATGGATGCGTGTGTGTGTGTGTGTGTGTGAGAGAGAGAGAGCAAGAGAGAGAGTGGATGGATGTGTGTGTGAGAGAGAGAGAGTGGATGGATGTGTGTGTGTGTGTGTGTGTGTGTGTGTGTGTGTGTGTGTGTGTGTGTGTGTAGAGAGAGAGAGAGAGAGAGAGAGTGGATGGATGTGTGTGTGTGTGTGTGTGTGTGAGAGAGAGAGAGCAAGAGAGAGAGTGGATGGATGTGTGTGTGAGAGAGAGAGAGTGGATGGATGTGTGTGTGTGTGTGTGTGTGTGTGTGTGTGTGTGTGTGTGTGAGAGAGAGAGAGAGAGAGAGAGAGAGAGAGAGAGAGAGAGAGAGAGAGCGAGAGATAGTGGATGGATGTGTGTGTGTGTGTGTGTGTGTGTGAGTGAGAGAGAGAGAGAGAGAGAGAGAGAGAGAGAGAGAGCGAGAGATAGTGGATGGATGTGTGTGTGTGTGTGAGTGAGAGAGAGAGCAGAGAGAGAGCGAGAGAGAGTGGATGGATGTGTGTGTGTGTGTGTGTGTGTGTGTGTGTGTGTGTGTGTGTGTGTGAGAGAGAGAGAGAGCGAGAGAGAGTGTGGATGGATGTGTTTGTGATAGAGGGAGGAGAGAGAGAGAGAGAGAGAGAGGATGGGATTTGGGGGAGTGTATAAAAGCATATGTTATCCATCTATGCAATAAAAATGTGCCTAAATCACTGGTATCCAACGTCATTTCTTCTGGTGGATTTGAACCCTGACAGGGAGCAAACATAAATTTATTTTTATTTCCTAAATAATTCACCTACTGGAGAATACACTAGAACAACGGTTGTCTTCAATGGTGCCACCGTTCTCCTAACAGCCATTCCTCAAATGAACAATACAGTACAGCAGAGTCTCATCCTAACTGAATAGCAGGTCAAAATGAAGGGGGGGTGCACTAATAATGAACTGAGCCTGGTAAAAGCTCAGTTTGTTTGCACGCTCGCTCTATGCTGGTTTAACACCTCAATCAATAACGTAATTATGCAGATCTGGCAAAGGTGCAAAAACACCCCCAGAATGTGTGCCGATTGCAATTTCACTTCCGATCTAGCGGGCCAGTCCGGACAGCTATATAATGCCGAATGCAGAATGCATCACTCCAGTACTGTGATCCAAACATCTGAAACGGTCATTAGAAACAATTCATCTCCTTGGTGGATGTCCTTGCCGCTTTCTCTCTCCCGAGACGGGTACTCAACCGCGTCCTCACCGCCACATAGAGTTTTATGAACAGGCTGTAATGAGCCTAATGTACATACTAGAAAGCTGGCATGCATGCGCAGAAAAGAGTCCTTCATTTAAATGCACTAGATGCGAGATGCAGTGCTATGTTGTGTGGAGGAGTGGTGGTGGTGGCGTAGTGGGCTAAAGCACATAACTGGTAATCAGAAGGTTGCTGGATTGATCCCACAGCCACCACCATTGTGTCCTTGAGTAAGGCACTTAACTCCAGGTTGCTCCGGGGGGATTGTCCCTGTAATAAGTGCTCTGTAAGTCGCTTTGGATTAAAGCATCTGCCAAATGCATAAATGTAAATATGTTAGCACTCATTGCACCTTATACCAGGAACATTCCAGGTTCAAGTTAAGCTAAATCGACGCGTTTGTGGAATAATATTGATCACCATAAAAATTGCTTTCGATTCAGCCCTCCTTTTCTTCCAAAAACTTAAATAAAGGCAAAACTCTGTTACTGTGAGACACTTTATTTTTGGAGGGTTTAAAGGCAGATCGTCATTTGATAAAAGCAATTATATGAATTATTCAGTTAATGCTCATGTATTATTTGAGCTGTACAGTTCTTTACATTGTCATTTTAGAGTTTTAAGGTTTGTTGACATCACATCGTCATAGAAACAAGGTTGTAAAATGGGCTGTTGCTAGTGACATAAGCAATTATATCACACTGAAATCATGTTTACACAGATATCCTTAAACTAAAAATCAAACTTCTTCTATTTTGGTTCTCATACGTCTCATATTTCACGCCGTTCCCCTTAAACATCCAAATCCCGTGTAAAGCGCTCTTCTGGACGGGGAGGCGGTGTGACCCCCCTGGGGGCATCTTTCACTGGCCTGTTATTTTTATTGTGGCCATGCAAAATGAAACCAGTGGCTCAGAGAAGATGGTGAAAAATCAATACGGCAATATCAGTGCAGCACTTATCGGAGGCTCGCTGCTTTTCAGGGGTCACAGAGGAGCAACTACATCTAAGTGAGGGATTCAATACTGAGCCGGATTCTAGAGAAACGTGTGCCGTTTACACAATGGGAAATAGAAGGATTTTGTTACAACAAATAATGCAATTATACGATTCTAAGAGATGTATATTTATGATCAAATTACATCACCGGATTTATTTATCCAGAGGACAGTTTCTCCCCAGTGTTTGACTGAATTATAGTTATTTTAATTAAGAATAATTCAGATAGTTGTGCATTATGCTGATGTGAACATTACACTTGAATAGTTATGGGACGTTAGATGCTGGATTGTTCTCGTGGTTTCAGAGTAATATAACTGATCTGAAGCTATTTGAGAGTGATGCACCACCTTAATGCAATAAATATATACACATACACACACACACACACACACACACACACACTCACTCACTCACTCACTCACACACTCTCACACACACTCACACACACTCACACACACACTCACACACACTCACACTCTCACATACTCTCTCACACACACTCACACACACTCACATACTCTCTCACACACTCACACACACTCACACACACTCACACACACTCACACACACTCACACACACTCACACACACTCACACTCTCACATACTCTCACACACACTCACACACACTCACATACTCTCTCACACACACTCACACACACTCACACACACTCACACACTCACATACACACTCACACACACACTCTCACACTCACACACTCACACACTCACATACTCACATACTCACATACTCACATACTCACATACTCACACACACTCTCACACACACTCTCACACACTCACTCTCACACACTCACTCACACACACTCACACACTCACTCACACACACTCACACACACTCACACTCTCACACACTCACATACTCTCTCACACACACTCACACACACTCACACACACTCACACACTCACACACTCACATACACACTCACACACACACTCTCACACTCACACACTCACACACTCACATACTCACATACTCACATACTCACACACACTCTCACACACACTCACACACTCACTCACACACTCACTCACACACACTCACACACACTCACACACTCACACTCTCACACACTCACATACTCTCTCACACACACTCACACACACTCACACACTCACACTCTCACACACACTCTCACACACTCTCACACACTCACTCTCACACACTCACAAACTCACACACTCACAAACTCACACACTCACAAACTCACACACTCACAAACTCACACACTCACAAACTCACACTCACACACACACCCTCACACACTCACACACTCACACTGTATATATTCACTTTTAATTTCATTTCCATGTCATCTGAATCGATCACATCATTAACATTATGGGGTGAATTCTTGCACACTGTTTTGTAAATTTACATTGTTTTTATTTATTTATTTTTTTAATTTTGCTTTGAATCTAATTTTACAATGTTGTTATCTCAAATATGCTTGTTTTATATATAAAAAGCTCTGGAAAAAATGAAGAGACCACTGAAAAATGATCAGTTTCTCTGGATTTACCATTTATATGTGTGTGTTTGAGTAAAATGAACATTTTTGTTTTATTCTATAAAGTACTGACAACATTTCTGCCAAATTCCACATAAAAATATTGTAATTTAGATTATTTATTTGCAGAACTGCTCAAAATAACAAAAAAACAAAAAAAAGTATTTTCAAATCTCGAATAATGCAAGGAAAACAAGTTCATATTCATTTATAATCAACACAATATTAATGTTTTATCTTAGAGTTCAGAAATCAATATTTGCTGGAATAATCCTGATTTTCAATCACAGCTTTCATGTGTGTTGGCATGCCCTCTGCCAGTCTTCCACATTGCTGTTGGGTGACTTTATGCCACTCCTGGCACAACAATTCAAGCATCTCGGTTTTGTTTGATGGCTTGTGGCCGTCCATCTTCCTCTTGATCACATTCCAGAGGTGTTCAATGGGGTTCAGGTCTGGAGATTGGGCTGGCCATGACGGGGTCTTGATCCGGTGGTCCTCCATCCATCCCTTGATTGACCTGTCTGTGTGGCATGGAGCATTGCCCTGCTGGAGAAACCAATTCTCAGCGTTGGGGAACATTGTCAGAGCAGTTTTCTTCCAGGATAACCTTGTACGTGACTTGATTCATGCGTCCATCACAAAGATGAATCTGCCCGATTCCAGCCTCGATGAAGCACCCCCAGATCACCACCGATCCTCCACCAAATTTCACAATGGGTGCTTGAAGGCCTCTCCAGGTCTCCAGGTGGAGGATCAGTGATAATCTGAAGTTAAACATTAGTATTGTGTTTTATTTGCATTATTCGAGGTCTGAAAACACGCCATCTTTTGTGTTATTTTGACCAGTCATCATATTCTGCAAATAAATGCTCTAAATGACGATATATTAGGAAGTTGGGAGAAATGTTGTCAGTACTTTATAGAATAAAACACAAATGGTCATTTTACTCAAACACATACATACACATAAAAAGTGTCGTCCATAACCATCACATTTGACTGTGTCCCATCTTATCATCCAATGACTGTACATGAAACCAATCCTCTACTTCGGAAGATTTCCATTGAATAACTATTTAAACTGGCATCTGTCTAACAACACTTTCTCTTGCTAAGGTTGAGTTTGGAAAACTGGAGCATCCCATCATTCGACTTCAGATTCTGAGTGACGAAACGAATCGTAATTGCACCTGACGGTGCTGGTCAAGCCACGTGAGACTGCACGAACTACCCCCGGTCCACACTGTAGTGTTAAATAATACAGGAACCTCCCACGAGTGACAACAGAGAACTGCGACGTTGGGAATATTCGGATTTTTGTACATGAATATATTTAGCCGACAAGTTTAGAACAGCATCTCAATGTTTTTCCTTTTTACAATCCATCCAACTAATACGCCTGATCATCCATCATTTGTGAATTTTCTTTCCACATTTGGCAGAATATCCAGCGGTATTTGTGAGAATAATGTGTTCTCCACTACGCTGTGAGTGAGGCTGGAAAAGCAGACAGAATCGGACCAGAGGGGCCAATTAGAGCGAAAAGGGAAAGCTAAGCAAGTTCCCAGAGAGCTGCCGTCTCCCATGGTGCATCTGGGAGAATTTGGCCAATAATGGGAATTTGGAGCAGTCGGAATGATGGGGAAGGGTGTTTGGAGATCCCCTTTAAATGTCACTGTGGGGTGAGGAAGCTTGTTTAAGCGGGGTACGCTGAAGCGATACTGCCAGCTCTTGTCTTTCTCAAAGGGCACGCCAGCGGGCACGCAAGCGGGCATGCAAGCAGGCACTGTGCACCGTTGTGTGTTACTACTGTAATGGCCTTGTCATCCAAATGCGAGCACATGGCGACCGCTTTCAGCTGTTAATGGCACCTGAAGAACAGGACTCCATCCTACCACAAAGTCACATTTCTTTTGTTTTTGGAGAACAGTGAGATGCTGAGTGAAGCAGTTGAGGTAAGCAGACCACTGCAGAACCTCTTTTACCTTTCCTTTTAATACTGTCCATCGTATGTTTTCTTCTCATGGTCTCAGTTGTGTATAAGGGACCCTGCATTGAACCTTTCTGAATATAATAACATTTTACAACTCGAGGGTGGGAGATGTGGAACAGAGCGGAGCCCACTCCCCCTTTACACTGTCACATCCTGCCCCAGTGCCAGACAGAACCAGAGGGAGTGATGGGAAAAGAGAGAAGATGAAATGAAGGTGCTGTATTCCTGTCACTGCTGAAGTTATCCCACAAAGGCAGAACATGAGTCTGAGGGGAATCAGAGGGGGAAAAAGAAACAGGTAGACAGAAATGGAGGAAAGCGAGACTGTGGTGATAAAAGAGGTTGTGTGTGTGTGTGTGTGTGTGTGTGTGTTTGGCGGGGCAGTGGTGGAGGAATGCCCCATGGCTACGCTATAAGGAATAAATCAAGCGCGCTGCTATGTTTTGGTAAGATGCATGCCAAACGCAATCTCTGCAGCCACAGCTAGAAACCGTCTTCCATTTAAGTTTGAAAAGAAAACATTTGTTCTCCCGCACGTTGGCAGCCTCTCGCTTCTTACAGACAAAACTCTGAGTCGAACCCTTGAGGGTTTCTTTTTTTAATATCCCCACAAGGACTGAAGTATTGTTAAACCTCGCAACGGTTTCTAAAAATGTAAATCAACCACGTCTGCGTAAAAGTAAAAGTGGCTTGTTTGTCGAGGAAATGTAGCCAGTGCTTGACTCGGCCGCAGCAGAACTCCGAGTTAATAAATACTCATGTTATTAATATGTATGTGTTTAGACTGAAGCATTCTTGCACTGTTGTGAAGTGCAATACTTCCAGCAAAATGACTTTAAAAGGAAAAACGGCCACATTAGAAAATCTTAAAATAAGACTAAAGTGAAATAAACACCTCTCACAAATGCTGCACATTAAAGAAAGCATTAATGTATGTAATGTAATGGTATAACATCATGGCCTAGTAATCTGAATGATAGATAGCACATTCGAACATTGTTTAAAAATGCTGTTTAGGTTGGCAGGTCAATGAGATTTGAATATTATATATATTTAACATTTAAAATGTATTATGAAACTATATTGAAAACACAATCATATACTTATATATATATTTCACCCCAATAATACTTTCTATAATGGAAAAGTCACCCATCAAATTTTTTTTAATAAAATTGTTTAAGAGATATGTCCATAAAAAAACAAAACATATTTTGTGTTTGCAGGTCAATTTTGACCCAGGCATCAACTGTGGCTTTACACATGATATTATGTGGACTATACATACTAAATAGACTTTGATTTTTACTTATGAACACTTCTTACATTTAACATCTTTCCCATACTCTCATACACACTTAAAAACACACAGTCACACACAGTCTCACACACACACAGACACACAGTCACACACACACACACACACAGTCATACACACTTATGCAGTCAAACACACACAGTCATACACACACACACACACAGACAGACACACAGTCACACACACACACACACACAGTCATACACACTTATGCAGTCAAACACACACAGTCATACACACACACACACACAAACAAACGCACACACACACAAAAACACAAACAAACAAACAAACACACACAGTCATACACACACACACACACACACAAGTCAAACACAAACAGTCATACACACACACACACACACACACACACACACACACATACACACACAGTCAAACACAAACAGTCATACACACACACACACACACACACACACACACACACAGTCATCACACACACACACACACACACAGTCATACACACACACAGTCATACACACTTATGCAGTCAAACACACACAAACAAACACACACACACACACACACAAACAAACACACACACACACAAACACACACAAACAAACAAACAAACACACACACACAGTCATACACACTCACACAGTCAAACACAAACAGTCACACACACACAGTCATACACACTCACGCAGTCAAACACAGTCATACACACACACACACACACAAACAGTCATACACACACACACACAGTCATACACACACAGTCATACACTCTCACGCAGTCAAACAAAAACAGTCATACACACACACACACAAACAAGCAAACAAACACACACACAGTCATGCACACTCACGCAGTCAAACACACACACACACACACACACACACACACACACAAAAACACACACACAGAGTCATAAACACTCACGCAGTCAAACACACACACACAAACACTCACAAACACACTCACAAACACACAGTCATACACACTCACGCAGTCAAACACAAACAGTCATACACACTCACACAAACAGTCACACACACACACACTGTCACACACACACAGTCACACACACGTACACACACATAAAGTTAAAAAACATAGTAAAGATGTATTAATGTTGTACAGATGTTTTGATGATGTTAGTTGGAAAATAATATGTTGATTTCACACATTTTAACCACCAAGTTGTAATGAGCCGTATTAAGAAATTCATTCAAATTACTAGTAATTCCCACATTAAATTTCAATATTGTATATGATTTTATTTTTAAATACAATTTTACAGAAATATTGACAAAAAAATATGTCTTCACATGTATCACTAGATTTAATTTAGTTAATTTATATTTTTACATTTCAAATTATTTCTCAATTTTATAATATTTAAAAAATGTCCATCTTTTTACATGCACGAACAGTTAAGAAGTTATAAATGACTTACAATAAAACCATCAGGTTATGAACGATTTATAAGCTTGAATTTCACTGCCTTAAAATTGTGGTGAATAGAGATTCAAGGGTTAAAGAAAGGGGTGGAGCCCTTCGATATGACCAGCCCCAACTTCCTGTTTCAAAAGTAAATACGTCAAAGGAAAGAAAACTGTGCTTGTCAATCCACTTCATGGAGTCTTAAAAATATTAAAAACCACTAGAAGAAAACAAACAAATCTCTAAACTGAAGCTGATAAGAGTGAGCTCACCTCAAACTCAGCGTGTTTGTGGATGTCCTCTGCTCTCTGGCGGCTCAGAATGAACTCGGCTTCATTAGCTACACGCACCAGATGGTCCTTCATGGTGTGGCTCAGCAGCCTGCATAGCAAACACACATCGAAAATGAAGAACATATAACCCAATGAGCCTTCTATATTCTATATAATGAGACATTTAGATTTTTATACATTTTGTGTTAATTCAGCATACAGGATTTAATGTTACTTTTATAGGAAAACACTATTAGCTTCAGAGTTGCACATGCAGTTGCAGATTTAATGGGAAATGTGTTGCTTGCATTGCATGTGCAAAAAGGTTATCTTTCATATGTCTCAACTGTTTAGGTGTGACATTAATTCCACTAATCTAATAACACAGCTGTTAGGGCATCAAAGTTCCAATAACATGTTAAATCAGCTTAATACCCCATGTAAAACAAGCAGAAAATTGTATTTAGCATGGCAGCTAAACCCACCCCGACTAAAACAACCATCTATTGATTTGTAAGCGATACGTATCTAACTAGATACAGACACAAGGGGCGTCGGGAGGGGGGCAAGCGTCACCCTGGCTCATGTTGCAACATATGTAAGAACAGCCTACCTTGGATAAACACACACATGCACACAAACACATCTCCTTATCATAGGGCATCTGATGATAACAGGGTCTGATCTGAGATCAGATTTATCCTGCCTTTGCTGCTACTGTTTGTCAACACTCCATCACTTCTCGAAGCTTGATGAGCACAAACCTCTGAAACCGTCCTTTCAGAGCCCTGTTCTTGGATCAGCGTTGCTTTTTCTGTCCACAATGCCCTGGGTTGGCACAGACGGGGTGAAACCTGATCTTGAAACAGCACATTTACACCCCAGGCAGATTTGTGAACAACACAAGCCGTGGTCTAATAAAACATTGCCCCCAGGGACATTGAGGAGTCTCTCAGCAGGTCAGGAGGCTCGGGCCTCTGCCAAGTGGAAGAATAACAGGCGGAGGGTGGAGGGCTGAAACCCGAGCCTGGTGTGTCAGTGGCGGGCAGCGGGGGAGCGGACGTGCCCGGGACTCTTCAGTGACCCTCTCCCACCCCTTTCACCCCAACTGCCATCAATTACACAGGCCGCTCTTTATGACTGCCCTTCATGCCATCACCCTTTCACTTTCTTTTTTACTGACTTTATGATACTGATAGGATTCATTTTGTACCATGGTATTACCCTCTAATGCCATCTTTGTACCATTGTACTGCCACGGTACATCTCTTATTCAGATAGTGTTACTGAAAGCACGGTGGCCAATTCAATGTTGATCCTCCTAATTTCAGAATAGAAAGCATTATAATTACATTTCTGGAGCGTACTTACAGAGCTAGCATTGCACTGAGAATCTCTCTGACAGGTGCTGATGGGACAGATGTTGTCTACCTTCATGACCCTGCTTATCAAGAGTCTGTAGATAAAAGGAGCTGCTCATGATTTCAGTGCATCGCTGCATTCATTAGCATTTCTGTAGTGCTCATCAGCACTGTAGCATTCATTAACATGAATTTCCATCCCTACGGTAGAAATGAGAGCCATCTGAAAGATCTAAGGGCATGAAATTGAAGACAGATCCTTCCATCCCAAAGGGAGTCTGGGCACGAGAGTCCAACAGATGAGGCATAAACCTATCCAAAAATGGCAAGATACGAGAAAGATTTCCCAAGAGGTGAACGAGAAACTAAGGCACTGCTGCTCTATCAGAAACCCTCTCCGTAACTCATGGGAACCCCACAGGACCAAGCCAGGTTATTGACAGACGCCTTGAACTCCAGGTCACCATGTTGATCCCCTTTCCACATTGCATTGATTTCTACCCAAACTGGATCTGATCGTACAGATCCGACACAGCGTTGTAAGCTTGGAGATAATGAGGAGGTTCTAACAAAGGGTCAGAGGACAGATTAAGTAATTACCTGCCCTCGTTCACAAGCTCGATGAAAGCCAAGCCTGCGTTCTTCTGGATGGAATTCTGCCACTCCTGTGGAGAGAAATAAAAGAGACTTTACATTAAGGTCATACAGTAGTCAGTAAGAGAAAGGCTTCAGCATATGTCTAACATAACAATTATTAATATATACACACTGATCAGCCACAACATTAAACCTGCCTAATATTGTGTAGGTCCCTGTGGAGGGGCGGAGAGCGGGGCCGGGTTGTGATTCTGCACATCTGGCCCCTAATCAGGATAATTAGCCCTCGAGAGGGACAAGGGCTGACCGAAGACGGCAGTGCGACAGAGAGAGAGATTTACGGACAGCTGTCCGATACCTTTGTGTGTTTGTCTTTTTATTATTATATTATTTATAATGTCAAGCCGGTTCTCGCCTCCTCTTATTCCCTTTATCCCCTTTAGACTAGTGCCAAAATCCAAGGAGGAGGGATGCGCCGTAGTGGAGTTCTCGCCGCTACCATCCACCCCAAAGGAGCAGCCGTGGCCATCTGCGAGGAGCCCGGCCGCCTGGAAGCGGAGGAATGGGCGCCGGCCATGAGGGGAGGAGGGGATCCCAACCGTCCACCAGAAAAGCGCCGGGGCGTTCCGTTCGCCAGGGGCCAGAGGACTGCCTCCGTTACCGCTGCCAGGGGAGGGGGAGACCCCTACCGTCCACCAGAAAAGCGCCGGGGCGTTCCGTTCGCCAGGGGCCAGAGGACTGCCTCTGATCCGCCCGGGAAGACGCAGCTGTCATCCATTAGAGGGTAGAGGAGTGGCCGAGGACCAAGCTACGGCGTATCGGAGAACTGCCGAGTAAGTGATTTTTTTCTTCTCACTCTCTCCTCTCTCTCTCCCACTGCCGCTCCATGTTGGCCTTTCCCTCTCTTTTTAAGAATGTTTTGTTAATTTGGCACGATCGCCGTTACGGTAAGTAGGTGCCACATTTTTTTTGTTTCCCTCCCCTTCATCTCATCCAGGTAGATGGGGATGACATGCCGGCAGACGGGGCCTCCCCAAGGAAGGGGGGCGTAATCAGGCTAATAAGCCCTCGAGAGGGATAAGGGCCGAGCGAAGACGGCAGTGCGACATAGAGAGAGATTTACGGACAGCTGTCCAACACCTTTGTGTGTTTGTCTTTTTGGTTCAGTTTAAAATTAAAATATTATTTATATTGTCAAGCCGGTTCTCGCCGCCTCCTTTCCCTTTAACCACAATTGTGCAGAGCGGTTATCCGAGTTACGGTAGACTTTGTCAATTCAAACCAGTCTGACCACAGAACTGCCCCTCACTGGATGTTTTTTTGCACCCTTCGGAGTAAATTTGAGAGACTGTTGTGCATGAAAATCCCAGGAGATCAGCAGTTACAGAAATACTCAAACCAGCCCGTCTGGCACCAACAATCATGCCACGCTTCAAATCGCTGAGATCAATTTTTTTCCCCATTCTGATGGTTGAAGTGAACATTAACTGACGCTCTTGACCCGTATCTGCATGATTGAATACATTACACTGCTGCCACACGATTGGCTGATTAGATAATCGCACGAATAAGTAGATGTACAGACGCACCTAATAAAGTGGCCGGTAAGTATATTTATACTACATTGTATCCACTTGATTCTCATTGGCACATTGTTGCATTCTTGGTCAGATATTTTTGTTTAATGACCACTAATCTATATTTGAACTTTGTCCCAAATCATGTCCATTTATGTATTTATATGGTAATGATTAACAAGAAAATGTAGAGTTAGCTGGTCATTACTGAAATTGTGTTGGGGTTCTGTATATCCTGTCGAGATTGATTTTAGTATAATGAAAGGCTGACTGTACATTTTCCCTATAAACAGTATATAGGAGGAAATGAAGGAATGAAAATGGGCCTCTAGTATGCTTATTTACTTTACTCATTGTCCGACATTGCATTTAACCAAGCCCACTCCTCACAAACTTTAACAGGTTTCACTCCGTTATGGTAAAAGGTGTTAGTCAAAACAACTCCTGAAACCACAGCTTACGCGGATATTTAATAGTCTAGGAGCAAGACCTAATCACTGACGTTTTTCCACAGCTGCACCAACATATCAACACTTCTCTGTGATCATCTCAAGAATAATAATAACAAGCAGGTCATGAATATGTACAAAGACAGAGCCGGTCGTGCATTCTCGAGGGTTCCTTTCACAGACAGCGTAACGGTTCGACCCTAACGTCTCATTTGTTTCAGCCAACAGAGAGTGCTTATACTGTATGTTGAGGTGCTACACAAGCAATAGTTTCATAATGATGATGATTTATTTTTAATCCCCTGCCCATTCTTGGGGTCATAAATGAAAATGAAACACAGCCAATGTGTGTGCTTATTAAGAGGGACATTATTCACCATCCTCTGGGAGAAGAGGAAAAGTCGAGGCGAAACTGGAACCAAAATAAGCAAGATTTAACTGTGTTAACATGGCAATATGCGAGCGTGTATACGAATGTGTGTGCACCAGAAGCTTTCGTTCACTAATACTGATGTTAATTCCCAAAATATATGGGGAGTTTACTAAGAATGAAATGCGCCCACTGATACGTTGTTTATTGCCACATGCAATCTGCATTGTTTAATCTCCTGATTCACTAAAGGAATGATGTAAATCAGCACCATCTTGCGAGCCGGCTATATGTGCTATATTGTGGAGGATGAAGCAGACTACAGTGATCTGGCATACTTTGCTGGTGCTGCATCACTCCGCAACTGCAATCCGGGCACCCGAATCTTCTATTTAAAATCCCAAAAGTGTTCTCATCCACTACGCATGTTTGGATATATACCAATATCAACCTGGGCTGTGTTTCCCAAAAGCATCACACGCTTCAGTTGATCGTAGAAGCTATTGGCGCCAATAGTTAAAACAATCAACTTAGGCTAAAGATGCTTCTGGGAGTAAAAGGTTTACATTGGGCTGAGGTATGTTTTAAAAACGTGCATCTAAAATTCACCTTAAAACCTCGTCTGAACACAACACAATTTGACTTGCTTTTGGCACCCCCAGCAGGATAATTCACTGAAAACCGGCAGCCAAACATGCTATAAAGCACGTACATTTGTTGTCAAGCTCAAGTAAATGTCATGAGATCAGGCTGACCAATATTCATTTCATGATCGAATGCCGTACCAAACAAAGCTTTCACATATAAGTCTGTTTACCACCAAGCTTTCGTGTATGGTACTAGTGCGACCTTAATGGCACCAAGCAAATGAATTCACCCCTACATGTCTAACTTTGGAATCTCTGACATAACATAACATAACCATACAGAAGTAAAGCTTACATCCCCTTTCAGACCAGCACTAATGAGTTTATTTACTCACTATTTCCCATTCCTTTCAGGGCCGTAGGAAGGCATTCTGGGCCCCCTGACAGTATATTGCTCTGGGCCCCTTTCCTATTAAAAAACTAGAGTTTAGAATATGTTGTGGGCCCCATTGGATCTGTGGACCCCTAGGATCATTCCCACCTTGCACCCCACTAGCTACGGCCCTGATTCTTTTCCTAAACAATCCGCTCGGATCATGGGCTCTTTTAGAATTGCCGGCTGTGGCATTCAGCCTACTAAAGATTGGTATATGACGTTGTTGGTAGAAACTGTGAGATGTTTCCCAGCTCATATGCTAGGATGTTTTTGTTAGGTGAGATAACACTTTAGTGGCCATCATCAGCAAAACACACTAATACATTTCGGCTACAGAGATAAATGAAGGTTCGATGGGTGAGGAAAAGGCATTATTCTTTAATTAAAGGAAGCAATGACCCCAATCAAAAAGCCTTAACGATCAGTGCTGTGCACTGAGGACAGGCCTGACGGTTATTGGATTTCAACCAGTCATTCTGATCTGCCCTGATAGGGTTTTATGGTATCTAATGCCGTTTCCATTCTGACCTGATGAGAGGATACATGCAGCCATTTGTGACCTTTCAACTCTGACCCTGACCTAGGAGAGGTGCTTCTACCCAGCAACTTCTGCCCTGGTCCTGTCGCTACAGCAACCACTCATCCTGATCCATTCATGTCATCAAGGCCGAGATTGGGTCCTGAGAAAGGACATGGCTTTTATCAGCCACACAAACAGTGGCTGGGAAAGTTTGTATCGTAAAGATAAACTCGAAATGATGATCTCAGACGGGTCGCTCAATTTATTAGTCGTTTCTAGAGGTCATTTATAATTTAGCTTTCCTTCAAGTCTCAATAAAACAACAAAAGACCAGCCGAGAGGGTGCACTCCCTCTAGGTCAAAACTATCCAAACACACCTGCATAAAATGTTACTTCCACTTGTACTGAAGCTCAGGTATATAAACACAAGCTCACAGAATCAAGAGTTAAGAAGTCGAGGGCTGGTTTTGTATGCAAATTTTAAAACTTGCATTGCACTCTCCTCAAAAATATAAACTAAGCTTTTCCAAAAATATTGAGGGTATTGGGGGTGTTCGCATATCGCTGCGCCGTTTTGTGGTCCGCATAAAGCGCCGGCTCATTTTAGATTATCGCAGCCCATTCGGCCTGTTTCGCGGATGACCCGCCAGCCCGCTCGGTTCTCCCGATGACCAGTCCGCCCCTGATCAGCCCCAAAGCACGCTGGCACACCGGGAAAATGTTCGGTATGCCAGATTACTAGTCCAGGTCTGCATACTGTACATAAGCATTAATGTCATGATTCCTCAATTTATAATAATGCGGTTTAGGCTTCATATAGAGTAGTCAATGTCCTTTAGAGATACCCGCTTGAATTTGGTTAAACGTTCTAGAATCAGAGCCGATTGCCCTGTTTGGAGGCGATGCGTGGGGTCCACAGACAAATCCAAATAAAGAATTCACCAAATGGGAAAAACATCCAATCAAGGGCCTGCATGAAGAATTCCGGAACACCGGAACATAACATAATACTGCACGCAGGGCAGAATTAGGCAAATATCAACCAATTATAAAAATACAAAAACATGCAATGAAATTCTGGAAACATCTGACACTTGGTGACCCTCACTCATGCCATTAAAAAGCCCTGCAATACCAAGAGTTGAGCAACGAAACCAATCCCCTCTCTCAGCTTGTCCGGAGCGTCAGTCCTGATGCTAATCAACATCTACGTACCCTCACCCCACTAAAGACCTGGACCAGAACAATACTGCTAAACTAAATGGATACAGAAAATAGAAAACACCATGGCAGACTGTCTGTACACAGTGACAGCTAAAAACCCTTGAGCGCCACCTTGACAAGGTACAGACCCAGCGGGCACAACCTCGCTATAGACCATTCCAAGGACTGTTCGTTGGTGACGTCAAGTGACGTCATTGTTCCATGAACATTTCCTGCTTGTCAAAACAGAGACTATTAAGTAGAGACCGGCCACATCTGTTAAAATGAATGAGAGAAATTGGTCACGGATGTAGGAAGTTCCGCCTTACAGGTAAAGTAGCCAATCACATTTTGGATACAAAAATCACCTGTCAATCAACTCGAGAACGTGCATGATGGTAAAATTGCAATTTTTATCGAAAGAGTTAAAGACGTATAATTTATTATACAAGTTGTGATTGAAAGACACGCCCCTCTCGTGGTTCATTGTCATCCCGTGGTGACTTTTCCCCATTTGGCAGCGCGTGATGGGGTTCACCTCAACTCAATGAAGAGCCTCAGGAGACCGGTTTCTACCAGTTGGCATCTTCGCAGGTTCAGGAACGCAGCAGAGAGGGAGCAGTGCGAGTTAGATGCGACAATGGGTATTGGAGCATGGGTCGTGTCTGACGGGCCAGGACGCCAGGCTACTATTCCCCTCAGGTGCCAAGGACCAGAGAAACCGGTCAGCTCGAATGAAGCCACCGCCCCACACGCCACGGACCAAGGATGGGAGCGCATCATGCTGGGACCCTGCCCACCATCTCCTGGATCTTCCCCCGTCTTCACTACTCTTCCTTCACATAGCCCTTTCCACTGCAAAGTCCCCAGATTCTCCTTCGTTTTTTGACATTTTAAATAAATGCCTCTCCAAGGCCTGACGTCACACCCATGATGCTTGCTTACATAAGAAAATAGCTGCCCAAACTGCCCAAGAGCGTTCCATAGATGGCCGCCGAGAGGACTAACATACTTTGAAAAAGAGTCTTTGTTGAAAGGATCCAGAAAGACGTTTGGACAGTTCTAATTCCTTTGTTTTTGTTTACATTCTTGAAACGGTCTACAGAAATGGTCATTCATGGGAAAACAAGACTGTAACGAAGTAAAGGGGAAAGGAGGGGGCATGAACTGGCTTAACAACATAAATAATCATTTAATGATTAACTTAAGCAAAAAGATAAACACATGCCGCGCATGCCTGGCAGCTTCCCATAACTCTATCTCTCTGGAACTGCCGCCTCCGGTCACATTAGGGGCCTGGGCCGACACTCCACCCTCTAGTGGACGACAGCCACGCATCCCCGGGCGAATCGGAGGCAGTCCTCCGACCCCTGGCGGGCGGAATGCCCCGCCGCATTATCGGTGGATGGAAGGGGTCTCCCCCGCCCCTTGCAGCGGTTCTCCCGCTCCAGGCAGTAGGCCCAGAGCCCCTACCCGCTTGCGGTCGGCGGTCCTCTAGACCCTGGCGCATTTTAGCGGCTGGTAGGGGTCTCCTCCACCCATGGCAGCGGCCCTGACCACTCCAGGCGGTCTGCTAGGAGCCCCACATCCCCTCGAGGTCGGCGGCCGTTCCTTCGCTCTCAGGTGGCCGGGCTCCTCTATCCCCTGGCGGATTGCCGCGGCTGCTCCACTGGGGTGGATGGTAGTGGCGAGGACTCTACTACGGCACATCCCTCCTCCTTCCCGGGTTGCGGCACCAATGTAACAAGTAAAAGGGAAAGGAGGATGCGAGAACCGGCGTAATAACATAAATAATCATGTAATGATTAACTTAAACAAAAAGATAGCAGCTGCCCGTAACTCTCTCTCTCTCTGGAACTGCCGCCTCCGGTCACCTTTATCCCTCTCGAGGGCTTGATTAGCCTGATTAGGGGCAGGGTGTGCAGCATCACGACCCGGCCCCACACTCCTCCCTGCCACAAAGATATCTAGGGAAATTTTTTATCAAAAAATAACACAAGGACTGTAGTGTGATAGCAGGACTATATGTCGGTCTCATCACAATTTTTACCATGGCTCTTTCTTATTGTTTTTTTCTTGTAACTTCATTTTTATTTAACATTTTATTTAATTTAAACATGACACTTTTTACATTATTTGTCAAGTATAAATTGTATATTTTGTCTTTTTTTCTTCTATTATGTGCGTTGATTTCCACTACGTTTCGGACCTTTGTATTTGTTTGCATGTAAATGCTTTGGCAATACGAATGTACAAATATTTGTCATTCCAATAATTTTAAAATTGAAACTGAGAAGGAGAGAGAGAGAGGTAGAGAGAGAGAGAGAGGGAGGGAGAGAGAGAGAGAGAGAGAGAGAGAGAGAGAGAGCCCCAGGGCTATGATCTGTGTTGTGCCTAAACTAATGATGCTCTTACAAAGAACACTGTGTGGTGATGTGTGAGCATGTGTGTGTGTAAAACACATTCTCAAACAAATTCAGTGTTAATGTTGTTTAGCCATTTAACAAAAATGCATATTACTATGCATTAAACATTCTACGAATGCTTTAATACAAAGCAAAAATACTTTCCAGCTGAGCATTGCATTTTTTAGATTCCCTCTAGAAGATATCAAATGAGTCGTTCTCTCCTTTGGTTGTGCAATGATAATTACTGCGGCTCTTTATTCCTAATCATTGCTGATTGAGAGAACGTAATTACCCTCAAACTTAAACACAACTGAAATAACGCAGACCTACGATGCAATGTTTTGCCTCATCCACAACTGCAGGACAAGGAAATGTGCACAGCGTTTGGCTCCGTTCATTAAAAATAAACAAGTCGCTCGCCAGTTTCCAAGCCATCAGTTATAATCACAAGTATTTGTTTGTTTTCAGCAAGCTGGAGGATTGAAGCTCAGATGAAACAAAAAAAATGATCCGTTACATAGAAGAGCACTGCTTCAGATCATACCGAGCAGGAGAAGTTTACGTTACGGCTTGTCCGCTGTGCACAAGGCGATTTACGGTGGAAAAGTGGCTACTGTAGAGCTTTGATCAACAGCAAGTCATTCTGGACTTAAAATGTCAGAGTGGCATAACTCACAAGGAAGACCGTTGTGCATTTCTACCTGAGAGAAACACTTGCATTTCCAAAGAGCAAAAACACTCATCAAAAATGCTTCCAAATGTGCTCAACGCAGCCAAGTCTACAAAAGCCTATGGGAACCAAAAGGAGCAAAATGTCCCCCTTTAAATCTGGAGTCTTCAGAAAAACGACGCATTAGGTAATTCATTATTTCAACATTGCCCTGAAGGGTTTGAGGTGCTAAAACGAAGATGAGTCCACTTCATTCAACTGATCGCAATTCCACAATGACAGCACGTCCAGACGGCTTAATTTACAGATGTGACGAGCCGAACGCTCTACAAGTCCTGTGCGTGTTCTGCGATGTTATCTCTTCTAAAGCAAACATACAATCCCATAACACCAGTGGCTTGTGTTTCGGCGAGGACACTTCTCACAAGGGGACTTTACAAGGGGAGAAAATATTTACTCTGATAACATTTACCGACCACAGAGGATTGCGGTTAAATACACTGATGTGATTAGAAGCTTCCTTACTATATGCTGGGCTTCGAGGTGTCAAAAGATTCCTAAAAACGGCTCATTTGTAAAAGAAAGTGAATTGCCATTTCGTTGGTCTGTTATAGGTTTACATGGAGGGTGATGACTGAAATAATCGGACTTGACAGGAATGATAATAGCATACATAAATCTTGATGTTTTCCTTTCTTGGCTAAAGAAACAATGATTATTCTACATTCACCACATAGAGAGAAAGCACACAGTGATTTGGTCCTTTAAGCAATAGCCACATAAACAAATAGTGACTCAGAGAGAGAACATTAAGTGTACGAAAAAGATGAGGTACAGCAGATCTGCAAAAATGCAGCATCAAGGACCTATTCGCCTCCAGTGTACACAACAGGGGTTTTTCCCCCATCAAAGGAAAATAACTGCTTTGCAGGGCCAAATATATTGCAGTCAGAGAGTGAATTAAAAGTCGCTCAAGTTGTAAATGTTCCCCCATGCCTCTCCCTCTCACTTCCTGTCAGGAAGAGCCCACTCTCTGGACGCATAGCTTGCATCGGAGGGGCGCCGGCAGAATTAAGTGCCAGTTGGTGTTAGTGTGTTTTCTCTGGGCCTCCGCGGAGCCCTGTGTTCAAAGAATGCTCAGAGCAATGTTATCCACGACCATGAGCGCAGAGACTCTCGTGGGTCGCTGTCTGGGGGTGGAGGGGGGATGAAGACGGAGAGAGGGAAAGACAGCACGTGGCCAGGGCCTACGCTTGAACCTTGCGAATGTGTTATGATTCTCAACGGGGTCCAGGTCCGACTGTGAGATCGGGGGTGAAAGATTCCACCTCAGGTTCAACCACATTCCTCTTCACCCATTCCTCATTTTACAACGTGAGGTCAATCCAAACATAAAAGCCACCTTTATGGCACTTGCAATGTTAAAAGTGGCAGGGCTGCACGAGACAAAACTGCCTCAAAGTAGGCGTCTGCACTTCAATCGCATGTCCGGTTTGAACAAGTAAAAGACCTCACTTATAGGTGTAGCTATCTGTATGCATCATTGTACCCAAAATATTTTCCTGCTTATATAACAGTTCCTCTAATCTGATTGGTGGGCAGTGTTCCAAAAGTGCTGATATTTAGTATACCAGCACTGGGACGCTCCAGGCAGGCTGCCAGTCTGTGCATTGCTCAGCAGCATGCAACAACTGATCCTGCTTTAGCTACATTTGTAACACTTCTGACACTTTTCCACCATCGGGCCGAAAGGTATTTGTTGTGGACCCCTGCCATTCGGTACTGATCCAATCTTGTTGGAACAGTCATGGTTTCTTTTGCCATCATATTGCTTTGAAATCCCAATGGATAGACTGAGTAAGGGACCAATGCGAGTAAGTGTCGCAACGTACTAAAGGCGTTCCACCAGCATGGTTGACCACGCCAATTTCTTTCTAGCAAGTCAGTCCACTGGCGGCCGTCTTTGGAGTACTCATTTCCAGTCATGATAGTGCAGCTCCAATCTACTTGAATGGGGGAACACTGGAATCTTAACAACGTTAGATCAAGATTGCGATAAAAGAACATATTTCAAATCAGCAGTAAAATCGAACTAAAAAACGCCATTTTCCCAGCTTGAATAGCTAATGCACGTTCTCAAGATGATTGACAGGTGATGTCTGTAAAAGGTGATTGGCTCCTTTACATGTAAGGCGGGACTTCCTTTTTATAACCGTTGACCGTTGGGCACTAGAGGTTGGGCGTGCCGATATCTCCCAATCATTTGTACAGAAGTGGCTCGTCTCTGCTAAACAGACTTTGGCTACGGTTAGCAAAACATGCTGGGAAATACGGGCCAGGAATGGCTGGTAATAGATTACTCACCATGCTCAGAACCAATGGAAAAGTTGCTATAGACAAAATAACTGACCATCTTATGTCTAACATGTAAATCACTCTATATGAACTTTTTACAGTTTATACAATTATTTAAAGCAATACCCCACTTTTGTGTGTGTTTCATGAATGAGGACTGATGTCCCTTCGACAGAGAAAGTGTGCAGACAGAACAGTGCAGAGGCTTTCACTGGACAGTCAGCCAATCGATATCTCTTTCCCTTGGTCTCTTCCTCGCTCTCTCTGCGAGTATTGATCCCAGAGTCACGGTGACTCCAGGGGGTTAAGCTCTTGAGCCACTGGCCACTCTCCATCCTTTACCTAAAGGTCAGAAGTTAAGAAATGCCAAGTTCTCAGGGGGAAGTCAGAGTCTCCAGTATGTATTGACTGACGAAGGTGCCCATCTGTTTAATAGGTTAACTCTACATTAAAGACTCCCTGGTCAGGATCATAAATTATATCAGGAGTGAAACAACCATCCTAGCAATCAAAGTACAGAGAGAAACTCAAAGCAGAACCTCAGAGGTCTCCAGTAGGAAATAATCCAGTAGCAGCTTGTGATCTAAACGCAATAAAAAAACATGGATCTGGGAAATTGCCAAATATATTAAACAGAAGCCCAGGGTATGAAATTAGCACACGCTAAATGCGACGAGGCTCAATCCAGTTCGGAAGCTCCTCAAATGAAGGTATTTTTGCTAATCTATCCGCAACAGGCGGGTGACCCGTAAGATGTCTCGGAGTGACGCGCTTGAAGAAACACACTTTATAATATTTTCAAAATCAGACAAAGGAAAAGACGTCAATGCTCGTGTTTGTTCAGAGGCGTGCAGCACGAGCCTGTCTCGTAGAACACGTGCATGTCAAGAGTTTTCACTCCTTTTTCTCTCTTTCATTGGTCTAAAAACTGTTTGCAAGAATAAAGTCGTCTATGAGAATGCTGCAGATTATCTCTGATTATCTCAGGAGGTGCTGTGAGTTTAGTTCGCTTTATTTCCACGGAGCAGTTCGCTCTTACGCATTGTGAACACAACTCGGCGGGTTCAGTAATATTTATCTTTCTATTAAAGTAACAAAAACGAAAGTGATTAAATCGTTAAATAACAAGACACGTTATTTTAACCTAAAATTGAGTTTTATTTTCTTTAGGCAGCATTAATCTGTTGATACGCAATCGACCGCACGCGGTGGTGACGTCACTCTGCTTACATTTAATATATAATTTACCATCTATAAATGTAATTCATGTTAACATTATACATCTTCTCAAAGGTCAAAGGGTTCAACATTGATATCCGATCTCTGTTTCACGACAGCAATCCTCCAGAAACAGCGATTGAGTTATTTGTGCAGGAGTACAAATGAAAACATGCGATATCAAAACGGGACTTTTATTATGAAAACATGCGATATCAAAACGGGACTTTTATTATGAAAACACGATCGCCGGATGAATCCAGTTCAACACATTTGGGTCAGTCGTCCATGACAAGCGTTCATTAAAACATCCAATCGCACTTTTTGTCCATAAAAGTGATAAATGTGAGAAATATTGATATATTCTCCATTGTTTACATGAGATCTCGCCTTCGTCATTGTTCTTCATCAAACTGCAATCTGAGCAGCATTCGTGTTGTAAAACTGTTTATGATCTGATATATTAGTCTCATATCTCTTTATGATCTGATATATGAGAGTCTCATAAATAAAACCAGCCCGTCTCCAAAGTCTATTTTTAAAAATGCGGCGTAGTTTTATTCATAATAGTCGAGCAGTGCCGTCAGATTTAGTGTCGTCTTGAGAGGCGGAGCTTTAATTTTACTCTGAACACTTCCAGAGATTTTACAGAGATTTTAAAGCTGCAGGAACTCATTTATTATTCGATCATCTTCAGATTTGAAACGTAACTTCTTTAGACTCGTGACTTGGAGGACATTGTATTTCTGGGTTGTCTTGCCACTTTTATTATTGTTTTTTTAGATTATAAATACATGTTCACCACAAAATATGTTCCATTACTATAAACTTCAGCTTCAGTAACTTTATAAAATAACAACAAATATTAATACTGAAACTTGGGAAATAAAGCCCAAAGTGTCTTCTTTCAAAAGATACTACAACTGTGTCCAAACTACAAAGGGTCCCGTAAATACAACCATTTCAGTTCGGGTCATTTTCATGGTTTGTGCTCAAAAAGGGGGCGTTCATCAACGGGTTAACTACATTACCAAAATGCAATACAAACACACATTCGATAAGAACACACATTTGTCAGCATTACTTTGGGAACACAAGGGAATTTATTAGGCTTATTTATTATAATTATTATTATCTTTAAAATTATAATTGCCTTCAGTTATTAGTTACAGGCTATTAGTAATTTTCCACCTGTTGTCATTGATTGATTCTTGCGTGAAAAGGCCGTCAGAGACAGTAAATGTTTGGATTTGAGGAGGCGGTTAAATAAGATTGTTTGATCACTTCATTTATGTTTCAATAAATTAATAACATTTTTAAAGCCAAATCAATAAAGCTAAAATATTCACCGACCCTCGGCAGGGGAGTTGACGATAAAACCGGATATCGTGCTATTTTGAAGGCGATGTTGACGTGTTGCTTTAAGCCGTTTCATATCATTTAAACGAACTCTGGCAAGAGAGAAAAACAACACAAGCAGAGGCCTTTCACTAACACACTTTGGAAGATACGGTTTTTCCTCTCTTACTCCAGCCTTTCCCTCCTGCGAGGCATTCAGAAGAAAAATGTCCTAAAGAATAGATGACCTGACACAAGGTCTGAGCAGTAATGGGTAATATAGGAAACGCGGTTGCCCGACTCCCATATATATCTGACAGACAAGCAGCTATTAGGAGGCCACTGTCAAGCAGACAGATGAGATGATTTCTAAACCATCTCTGATCCGAATCCAGTTCTGTAATTGCTCTTCTGATGATAATAATTAGTGTTGTGGCCTTTAAACAAGTTGCTTCCCCCTTGTTATAATAAACATTTAAGTTGGAGAATGACAGCCAATCAAATACAAGAGATCTCAATGAACTGAACAGGCACTATGGACGGCATTATTTATTGAAAAGCCGAAACCTTTTTAAGTGATATTCTCCAGTAAAACAGCAGGTGGTATATCTTCCTCAGTTAGGTGGTGTGTGTATGGGGGGGGGGCTGTCAGAGAGAATTAGGCAGGCTGAAACACAAGGCTTTTACGTGGATGCCTTCAATGGCAAAACGAGGACACTCAAAGAGGATCTTCATGTAATATGCAGGGCCTAATCTGAAGCCCTATCACTCGCAACTTCCTGGATCGAGTGGACATTTTATAGCTGTTATTTTATGCTCATCCTTCCCCATTCTTCTGAAGCTCTCCGTTCTGTCCCTCTCTCTCTCTTTTCTATGGTTGATATTCTCAACAATAAACACTTGCCTCCATTACTGATTAGTTTCAATCACTCTCTAGACACATTGGCAAGTAAATGCCAAAATAAACATTTTATTTGGGGTTTTAAATTTGGCAGGGATTTCAAAGCAGTGTGACATACAAAATTGTAAATATAAGACTGCATACATGGTCTGCACTTATATAGCGCCTTTTTAACCTTAGCGGTATTCAAAGCGCTTTACACTGTGACTCATTCACCCATTCACACACTAATGATGGCAGAGCTGCCATGTAAGGCGCTAGCCTGCCATTGGGTGCAACCTGGGGTTCAATGTCTTGCCCAAGGACACTCCGGCATGTGGAGTCATGTGGGCTGGGAATCGAACCGCCAACCCTGCGATTAGTGGCCGATCCGCTCTACCACCTGAGCCACAGTCGCCCACGACCACAATGTGGAGGAGGATGCCAGATAAAGACAGAAACGTGCTCAATCTGGCAACTTTACGTTGCATCTCTAATGCCAACACTTGTTCATTAAGGCCATTGTGGATTTCCCAGCATTAACAGACACTTCCACATGCTTATCCTTCAAAGAACAAAGGCCTGAGGGAATGGAATAAAAATAGGACACAAATAGGCCTTTCGCGATTATTAAATAACCGTATGATCGTGGATGTTTGATATAACCGCTGTTATTGGGCATTTAAATTCCAAACTAATTTGAATGCCCAATAAGCTCATATTAAGCGTATATACTGGCGTGTTCTCAGAGTCCAAGCGTCACTGAGCTGCACCGCGGACGTCAACAAGCTCCTGTACGAAAGTGCACGTGAAGGGTTTCGTCAAACTCCTATGAAAATATAACCTTTGATAGTGAACGTAAAGCGCGCCGATATCACTTTAAATGATTGTGTAATGGCATATGATCCTGGTTCATACCAACTGTGCCGCACAAGCCCTCAAAAGTGAAGCCAAAACGTCTCGATCGCCCCACGGTGGCTGGTCCTAGTATAGGTCATAAGCCCCGCCTCCCCATGTTATTCAACGGGACGTGAGACCAACTAAACAATTAAATTACACTTCATATAGCTTTTTTCCAAAGATAGTTTCTGTCATTTACTGTCGTTTCTATCACGTTGATGTCATTTCAAGTGTTTGTTTTCAAAATAAGTTTGTTTTTAGTTATTTGATACTATAAAAACGCTGCTGTGACATCATGATTGACAGCTGTGATTGACAGGTTCTCTGAGCGAAGTAGTCACTGAAGCACCAACTGACTTTTTTTCGGGATCTTCGGAGGACTGAGGAGATTGGAGCTTTAAATTTAATATCTACATTTCTATAATTAATTATTTCACACCATCAAAAGTCAAAAGTGCAGGGGCGTGTGCTTGTGATTGATTCAGCGTGAGTGAGGGTGGGGCCTTGATTTCGCGGCTTTACTTCCTGCTCACTACTGCGCAGGTCTGGTCCCGAAATCGCAACTGCGCAGACTCGAGTCCCAAGATGTCAGCGCCATATTGGGACACTGGCGGCTTCAGTTCTCACCAATGGAAAAGAGCGAAGGGGCGTCGTCCATCTTTTTTTACAGTCTATGGTTCATATACATGAGGTGTTAATGACATGCAGTGACACAGATGAGGTGACACACGATTTCTGTAGAGCGATAAAATAATAAAACGAAATCTCAACGGTTTTGCTTCATGAAACATTAAGGGCTCATGGGTTTAATCAGAGGATTAAATAACATGTGAATGTGAAGAATTAGGAGAAATATTTTACTTTTGCATAATGTAATATAAATATAATAAATATATATAAATTATATATAAATCTTATTTTATTTTCATTGAACAAATTATACAATATATAAGTTCAAAAAACAAGAAATGTAAAATTGACCAAAACAAAAGTTGATCAAGACATATTTTAAGTATTTAGAAATATATTGATATATATTTTTTTTAAATTTTTAAGCCTTAAAAGGAAATCATATATCCCTACTTTATTATTTAATTTACATATTTGAAGTTCAAAATATTAAAATGACTTCTTAAGATGTATGAAGCACACATGAACCGTAAGAAATATGACAATTAATCGTCATAGCCCTAAAACAGACTATTAATTGTCTTAAGCGCAATTATTTCTTTGACAATTAATCATCAGCTAAATTTCATAATCGTCACAGCCATAGACACCAATGCACATTAAAAGGCCATAATGTCTAACATAGCTATATATAATAACTATCAATAAAACAACAAACCACAAAAGATGATGAAGATGATGAAAATTGATCCTTGGTTGCGAATAAAGGGATTTATTTTTAGACAGGCGCAATAAAATAGCAGTTAAGAATCGCTGTCTGAAGGCAGAGCAACCCTGTGATCCTGAGTGATTAAAAACTAGTCTATGACCCCAACCTCTGACCCCTTGCCCCAGTCCTCTTCCATCTTGCACCATAGATATTAATTAGAAAAGTCCTGCAGACGGCATCGTATCTGGCTGGATCACATTTTGGGATGAGAAGGAAATGTAAGCAAAAGAAAACGAATCCAACAGCATCCTCTCTTTCTCAACACCTTCTCTGTCAACAAAAGGGCTGCTCGCTCATTTCCTTGCAAAACTACACCGATTTCAAATTAGCGAACTATAGTTTTGGCAAGTCTTCTGGTAGGCTAATTGGCTAATTGGAGGTGTACCTGCAGATGTATTTTAAGACATCTAGTAGAGTAGTTTTTCCAACAATTGTTTACAGACTTTTAATTGACTATATCACAATTCCAGTGGGTCAAAAGTTAACTGTGCCTTTAAGTAACTTAAAGAACATTATGTCAAGCCTTTAGCCAATTAGCCAATTTGCTTCTCATAGGAGGTGTACTGAATTGGAGGTGTACCTGTGGATGTATTTTAAGGTCTACCTTCAAACTCAGTGTCTCTTTTCTTGACATCATGGGAAAATCAAAAGAACCTCCAAAAGAACTGTGGACCCCCACTAGTTCATCCGTGGGAGCAATTTCCAAACGCCTGAAGGTACCACGTTCATCTGTACAAACAATAGTACACAAGTATAAACACCATGTGACCACGCAGCCATCATACCACTCAGGAACGAGATGCATTCTGTCTCCTAGAGATGATCGTAGTTTGGTGTGAAAAGTGCAAATCAATCCCAGAACAACAGCAAAGGACCTTGTGAAGATGCTGGAGGAAACAGGTAGACGAGTATCTAGATCCACAGCAAAACGAGTCCTATATCGACATCACCTGAAAGGCTGCTCAGCAAGGAAGAAGCCGCTGCTCCAAAACTGCCATAAATAATCCAAACTACAGTTTGCAAGTGCACATGGGGACAAAGATCTTACTTTTGGGGAAATGTCCTCTGGTCTGATGATGCTAAAATGTAACTGTTTGGCCATAATGACCATCATTATGTTTGGAGGAACAAGGGTGAGGCTTGTAAGCTGAAGAACACCATCCCAACCGTGAAGCATGGGGGTGCAGCATCATGTTGGGGGGTGCTTTGCTGCAGGAGGGACTGGTGCACTTCACAAAATAGATGACATCATGAGGAAGGAACATTATGTGGATATATTGAAGCAACATCTCAAGACTTCAGACAGGAAGTTAAAGCTCGGTCTCAAATGGGTTGAAATGTATTTGGCTAAGGTGAATGTCAACTTGTCGGGATGTCCTGATTAACAGCAGTATCATTCGGAGACTCTGAAGTTCTTGCCGCCTTCTCTTTTCTTAACAAACAAGAGAAAGGAAAACATTTTTTAAATCACCCACATTTATAAGAAAGTCATTATCTCCCCTACAACAGACTGCGCAATTTATCTGGGGGTAAACAGAGCTCAAGACCTCATTTGAGCTTTGTTGCCTTTTTGCACTGTTTCTCCCCCCACAATAAAATTACATTTGCATCAGCTTTGAGAGAATTTACTCCAGATGATTTATTGAAGTAATCAGCAGTAACATAGCCCGCTCATTCCAGCGCAGGGCCCGCGATACTCCGCCACTGGAATGAGGTTTGGGCCGGAGGCTTTTTTCAGTGGAGGCAGGCAGAACCCAAATTCTCCCCTTTGATTAGATTAGCATTACACAACAGTGTGACAGATATGACAAATAGGTGCATTAGAGCACGTCATTTATTCCCTCTATTCTGGATGCTTGGGTTCACAGAGGGACCCCCACCTTACACCTCACTTCTGCAAATATATGCGGCCCCCGACACCCCGCCTGATGCCTGATCTCTCTGGATTACCTTCGGAGATCCACGAGGGCTATATGAGGGGGAGAATGCTTAATTTCTACAAATAAACGTATTAAAGAAAGACAGGACGAGTACGGGTTTAAGTTTGTTTGAGAAAGGTTCTTGTGTGTGTGTGTTAGTCATTTGTACATAAACAAAGGACCTCGTTTCTTTGATTGAGGATGATTAGCTTAATTAGGGCCGTCATTAAACATATGTATTAATTACAAAAGCATACAAAGTATATTATTACTTATAATCATGCATATTAATGCACTGAGAGCGGGTATTGGCAGCACATGTTCACATAGGACGCATTCTTGTGTACAAAAACAGTTCGAAACCAAATTCAGCCGTCCCGAGACATATTTTTAAAAGTGGAACTATTTTTTAAGTTGATACGTTGTGTAAAATACTGTAGAAAACCATGACAGTGGTCAAAGACGTCTATGTGTTGCATACGTTTCCATTACGTTTATGAAACGCTAGAACGTATCCGGAGCTAAATAAATCCGCCTTTGGCAAACTGAGGCGAGAACCGGCTTGACGACATAAATAATATTTTAATGATTAACTTAAACAAAAGACAAACACACACACATGACGGACATGTCTGTAAACGATCTCTCTCTCGTCGCACCACCGTCCGCAATCGGCCTTTATCCCTCTCAGAGGCTTAATTAGCCTGATAAGGGACCGGGTGTGTAGAATCACGACCCGGCCCCGCCCTCCGCCCTGCCACATTCCTCCCTCGTTCTCTCAGGCAGTGGAGCCCCCGGCATAACATACACCCCCCCCGCCCCACCCTCTTTCCATGGGGGAGGGCGTGCCCGAAGCCCCGCCTGCCAGCAGGTCATCTTCGTCTACCTGGATGAGGGAGGGGACAAGTGGAGGGAAACAAAAATATAAAAAAATGGGGGGTACTTCCTGTAACAGTGTAGTACCCCCCAAAAAAAACACTGTAAAATTTTTACGAGATGGAAAAGGCCAACGCGGAGCGGCAGTGAGACAGAGAGAGAGAGAGAGGAGAGAGAGATAAAAAAAAAAAAAACACTTAATCGCCAGTTCTCAGATACGCCGTAGCTTGTTCCTCGGCCACTCCTCCACCCTCTAATGGACGACAGCCACGCCTCTCCAGCCCCCTGCAGATGGAATGCCCCGCCGCATTCTCAGGGAACAGAAGCCGTTCCTCCGCTTCCAGACGGCCGGGCTCCTCTGTCCCCCTGCAGGCGGTCGCGGCTGCTCCGTTGGGGTGGACGGTAGTGCCGAGAACTCTACTATGGCGTATCCCTCCTCCTTCCCGGGTTTCGGCACCAGTGTAAAGCAGTTCAATGGGAAGGAGGCTTGCCGACAGGAGAACCGGCTTGCCGACATAAACAATATTTTAATGATTAACTTAAACAAAAGACACACATGGCGGACATGTCCATAAACGATCTCTCTCGTCGCACCTCCGTCCGCAATCGGCCTTTATCCCTCTCGGAGGCTTAATTAGCCTGATAAGGGACCGGGTGTGTAGAATCACGACCCGCCCTCCGCCCTGTCACAATCGGTTTTACCGATTAATCGGTGCTGATAGTTGATTTTTGTAACTATCAGTTATCAGTACAGTGCAAGACTGAATAAACAACAAATCCAGAAAGCAAAAATCGGTAAAACCGATATATCGATCTATATATAGCATATATGTAATGTATGCGTAAATAAACCTTATATAATTGATATTCATACACAAGATTTTTCATTCTTCTTTTCCTCACTTTGCAGAAACGTATACATATAAACTCTTCATCTGGTGAATATATAGGCTGTAAAAACCATAATTTGTTAAATACTTGCATTAAGAGCATTGTAAGATAGCCAAGTCTCTTTCATTTTAAAGTAACTGCCTGTGTATGTAAGACTTGCATGGAAGTCCCCTGTAATGCAGGAAATGCACATTTTTCTAGTTATAATTGAGATTTTGTTGACACCGTAAACTGATTTTGGGATTGTATTCATTAAGGACTCTTGTAGCCTCAATGTCGTTGCACTTCATATTGAGGAAAGACTACGAATTTTTCAGTCGTCCTATAAATTTAAATAAATATATAAATAAACTATCGGCTGATTAATCGGTTATCGCTTTTGCCACCACCTTAGTTATCGTATCGGCAAAATCCACTATCGGTTGAGCCCCCTATGCCACTATCGGGCGAGCACCCTATGCCACTATCGGCCGAGCCCCCTATGCCACTATCGGCCGAGCACCCTATGCCACTATCGGCCGAGCCCCCTATGCCACTATCGGGTCAGCACCCTATGCCACTATCGGTCGAGCCCCTATCCCACTATCGGTCGAGCCCCCTA
>NC_068286.1:46288094-46385594 GCF_025860055.1 Xyrauchen texanus
GGCTATCACACCTGGAGTCGTGAGTTTGAGTCCAGGGTGTGCTGAGTGACTCCAGCTAGGACACCTTAGCAACCAAATTGGCCCGGTTGCTAGGGAGGGTAGAGTCACATGGGGTAACCTCCTCGTGGTCGCTATAATGTGGTTCTTACTCTCGGTGGGGTGTGTGGTGAGGTTGGGGCTGGATTATCCGTCGGATTATTGTACAACAAATGAAGAGGGGTTTCTGGAATCCGTTCGAAAACAACGATTATTTGTGCGATTTCGCTTGGAGACACAAGGGCGCCGAAATTACACACTTTAGCTTTAGTTTTAACACAACATTTCTTCACTATCATGTTTAACAATTTTAATCTCAGCCCTCTTTAAGCTGCGTGTCTAAGCGCTAGTCATTTCTTTGCTAATGCCTTTAGAAAAGGACACAGCAGTGGAAAGCAGACGCTAATGCTGGCACCAGACAAAGGCTATGCACTCTCTGAACTTAATACACAGAGCTGGAGAATCAAGCACTCTGTCAAAAAACCATTAGCTCTTGTTCCATCTTCGGCACCGTAACGATCAGACTGATGATGTCTGATAAATATGCTTTGCGTAATGTGATTTAGCATAAAAATCTGCCCAGCTTACACAACACAAGAAGCCCATTTACCGTGTTAGTGTAATTAGAGCCCCGTTTCCCAGACACAGAATACTCCATAATGGCAGCATCTATCTTCCAACCAATCAATGGCCTTCCAGCTCCTGTCACTCAGAGCTCTAAACTTTGTGATTGATTAAAGCTGGCGGTGTGTTATGGTCTTAGTTCACTAGAAGCTACCGTGTGTCACTGCATTGTCTCATGTCTCATGATGATCTGATAAACTAGCCGTTTAGTGGTCACGTTGAAGGGCTAAGGAAATCTTGAAAATATCAGGTTCATATGTGTAGAGTGTGGTTTATGGGCTTCCAAACACATATCTATAATAATAACAAACATTTTTCATTTTCTGAAGAAAATGTTTTGGTGCTTGCCCATGCAACGGGGCATGTGGGTGTTGTCGCCAAGTGTTTTGAGTGATCTTTCATGTGCTGCTTTGGTTTTATGCAAGGGCGTCCTGGGTGCTTGCTAGGATGTTACTAGGTGGTTGCTAGGATGTTACTAGGTGGATGCTAGGATGTTCTGGGTGGTTGCTAGGATGTTACTAGGTGGTTGCTAGGATGTTACTAGGTGGTTGCTAGGATGTTCTGGGTGGTTGCTAGGATGTTACTAGGTGGTTACTAGGATGTTACTAGGTGGTTGCTAGGATGTTCTGGGTGGTTGCTAGGATGTTACTAGGTGGTTGCTAAGATGTTCTGGGTGGTAGATCACCACTTGATCCCACCGCTCAATTCGCTTTGGGGGAATTTACACTTGGTCATTTTATTCGATATTTCTGATCAGATTTCTATCCGATGGAATAAGCACATTTCATTTACACTTGTAAACACCATATAAATGTGTCTCCGCCAAACAAATCCTAATCCGCTATTCAATTCAAGCGTTTCATGCGAATAAAGAGAGTTCACTTCATTGATTATGCTAATGCAGGGCATCGAATATAAAATATGTGATTTATTATTTGATTCCAAGTGTGTGTGTTTGTGTGTGTTTGTGTGTGACATGGTGGAGGGCGGGGTCGGGTTGTGATTCCGCAAACCCGGCCCCTAATCAGGCTAATTAGCCCTTGAGAGGGATAAAGACTGACCGAAGACGGCAGTGCGACAGAGAGAGAGATTTACGGACAGCTGTCCGACACCTGTGTGTGTGTGTGTGTTTGTCTTTTTGTTTAAAATTCTTATTAAAATATTATTTATATTCTCAAGATGGCTCTCGCCTCCTTTCCATTAATCCCTTTACACTGGTGCCGAAACCTGGGAAGGAGGAGGGATGCGCCGTAGTAGAGTCCTTGCCACTACCATCCACCCCAACAGAGCAGCCGCGGCCTGAGAGCTGGAGGACCGCAATGGGAGGAGGGGTTCCTAACTGACTGCCTGGAGCAGTCAGGGCCACTGCCAGAGGCGGAGGAGACCCCTACCATCCGCTGAAACGTACCGGGGTCTGAGATCACCGACCGTGAGCGGGGAGGGGCTCCTGGCCGACCACCTGGAGCGAGAGGACTGCTGCCAGGGGCGGGGGAGACCCCTCCACTGCCACCAAGGGCCAGAGTACGAAAATTGCCATATCAAAAAGTGATCACACCTCTAATGAACAAGCCACGATATTTATGGTCCTGGCCAAACCCCCCCCCCCATTGGCCCTTCTCAATCATTGCCTCCTATTAATCCCCATCCATTAATTGGCTGTATCACTCTCCTCTCTCCTCTCCATCAATAGCTGATGTTTGGAAAGCGTACTGGCGCACTATGGCCGCCGTTGTGGATGCTGCACACTGGTGGTGGTTGAGGAGATTCCCCCTATACTATGCAAAGGGCTTTGAGTGCCTAGAAAAGCGCTACATAAATGTAAAGAATTATTAATTATTATTATGGTATCAGTCAAGTCTGACGAGTTATGCAGATGTGCATTAAAAAGTTTAAAACTTAGGGTTAGGAATTTTGAAACACCAATAACCCAAAGTACAATCAATAGTACTAAAGATCAAAAGAATCGACATAAGTTTCAAAGAAGTGCATAAAACAGACTGATGTAAAGCAGTGAGGAAAAATATTCAAAAGTAACCCTGGCAACATTTACGTGACCACACAGGTTGATTCGAAAGCTTCAGTTCACATGGCCAATTCCAGAGCTTCCTTCATGATATTACAACTCGCTGCTGCATTCTACGCTCTCTTGAGTATCCATATCAGCTGAAATCCAAGACAGAGCTCTGGCCTTTCACAGTGACCAGTGTTCAGTTTATCAGTGTTGACAGAGGAGGTAATGCTGCGCAGTCACCAACTCCTCTCCAGAACACATCCAGAGAGACGCTACAGACAGAGGAGTCACGCTAGCATTAGATAAGAGGAGTCTTGGACAGGCTGTTTCAAATGCTCAGCTGGAGGCTGTCCAGACACTGAAGCAGGACTCCTCATGGTAAAGCACAGAATAAGACTGCTCTCACACCATTTCTAAACATCTGCCCAATGTCTGCTTAACTTGAAAATACCCAGTCCCATAGGAGTTCAGTGGAATTTCAGGGACTTTAACTCTGTTCCAAAATCCACCGAGCAGCCTCAATCCCTGCTGCCTATATGGGGAGCATCATAACCTTCATTGAGAGCTTTGGAGCACATGGGAGAGCTATGGGCAGCAACTCCACATGGCACGGGACACTCGACTCACAACTTTGAATAACTTTTCAGCATTTCTCTCGTCTCATCCGCCATCTTGGATCTATTGTTTCACTGTGCTCGTGTGATGTATTCTGGTATAGGATTTACCACCTGTAATCCTTACATGTCGGCTAAAACAAGATATCTTAGAAGACAGCATCATGTTTGGTTACTAACATTTTTATTGATTCATAAATGAACACAAACAAAACATATATATAGTGAATCAATCACTTTTAACATTAAACCCCAACTATATCCCCCAAAGAATATGTTGTGATTCTTCCAAGAAAGATTCACGAGATCTTTATCGGATTATCTCATAAATTTGGCCAGAATTGATCGAGGCCTGTTTCCCTCAGCTGATATCCGAGCCAGGACTCTGTGAGCTTGTGCTGTTATGTCAAGCAGACTCGGGAAGAGCTCGTCTAGGAATTGCACCATATCTCTGCCCTCCTCATGCTCAGGAATTCCAACAATTCTGACGTTATTTCTGCGGCTCCGATTCTAAAAATCTTCCAGCTTTTCAAGAATATTTTCCATCCATCCATCCATCCATCCATCCATCTTCAACCGCTTATCCGAAGTCGGGTCGCGGGGGCAGCTGCTCCAGCAGGGGGCCCCAAACTTCCCTATCCCGAGCCACATTAACCAGCTCTGACTGGGGGACCCCGAGGCGTTCCCAGGCCAGTGTGGGGATGTAATCTCTCCACACCTAGTCCTGGGTCTTCCCCGAGGCCTCCTCCCAGCTGGACGTGCCTGAAACACCTCCCTAGGGAGGCGGCCAGGGGGCATCCTTACCAGATGCCCAAACCACCTCAACTGACTCCTTTCGATGCAAAGGAGCAGCGGCTCTACTCCGAGCTCCTCACGGATGACTGAGCTCCTCACCCTATCTCTAAGGGAGAAGCCCGCCACCCTTCTGAGGAAGCCCATTTCGACCGCTTGAACTCGCGACCTAGTTCTTTCGGTCGTGACCCAGCCTTCATGACCATAGGTGAGGGTAGGAACAAAAATTGACCGGTAGATCAAGAGCTTTGCCTTCCAGCTCTCTTTTCGTGACAACGGTGCGATAGAGCGAGTGCAATACCGCCCCCGCTGCCCCGATTCTCCGGCCAACCTCCCGCTCCATTGTCCCCTCAATCGTGAACAAGACCCCGAGGTACTTGAACTCCTTCACAGAATATTTTCCATTAGCGGATAATTGCCTCTCTCTGATGACTCCAGATAATCGATTCATGTTTCAACATCTGCCACTCTTGTAACCAACTCAGAGAATTTTGTTTCCATGGCCCGTTATTGATCGACGTATTACAGCGAGATCCTCCAAGTCGGCGACAACCTTCGTCAGCATCACAAACACGTTGGACAGTTGATGCTGGATTTCTCCGGCCGTGCCATCCATCTCGAGTCCCCGGTCCACAGGCCCTTCAGAGCCATCATCTTGAACACGTCTTTTAATGTCTCCAGAGCCTGAGGATTTTGACTTCTTGGCCATGTTTAGCTCCAAGAGCAAATGTATCACTGGGTGCATCGAATTTCACCAGATTATGGCATGAAAATAATAAAAAATTAGCAAAGTGCATAGAGCTGACTCGCACATGTCTGCTTCTCGCATGGCGTCACCAGGAGACAGCATAATTAAAGGATTAGTTCAGTGAAAAGTTACTTCCTATCTTGTATGGGACACAGAATGAGAAATGTTAATGATTATCCCAGTCCAATAGTAGCCTAAGCAAGACTTCTGAGGACAATAGATTCAGGTGAAAAAACAACCCAAAATCTGAGAAATGTTTTCTGTAACTGTAAGTGGAACCATGAACTCAAAGTATGACATCAGCAATTTCTGTAAAACACTCCCAACAACTATCAAAGTGCATTTCTTTTTGACTCTCAAGTGCATGTTTGGCGCTAGTAGCCGGTATAAGGAGGATGAGTTGGACAGTTGCTTACAGAAGGGGGTGTGGACAGTTGGAGTATCCATCTGCTCAAAGGTGCAGGTTTTAAATTATTCAGCACACCATTAGCAACACTTAGCCTCAACCCACTACCGCTGTCAATTAATCAGAGCTGCCAGGTGTATACCACCGGACCAGAGGCCAATGCTGACCAGTGTCCATGGAGTTTGAATTCCAGCTGCTGAATTATTTAGCAGTCTTAACCAACACTCCCGGATACGACATGTAAACAGCACGTTTCCCGTAATCGCCACTCATCTGAGACTTGGAGCGAGGAAATGTGTGTGAGAAAAAGATCCAACAGTAGATGGACCAGCATTTTGTTGTTTGTGCTAATGTTCAACCAATGGCTAAAAACAACACTTAGAAATTGCAAAGCATGCTGCTTCAAACCATTCTGGTTGGTTGACAGATATATACCATGCTCTTCAATGCAGGCATCATTTTGAAGGTTATATTCGTGTGCCAGAAATATAATGTACACATTAATATGTTTGTGTGTGTAAGGACATTGTGCATGAACAAAAACAGAAAAACTAAATGTTTCCATATTCAAAGATGCTAGGGTGATCTGGGTGCTTTCCAAAGTGTTGTGCGGTTGCTAGGGTGTTGTGGCGTAAATGGGCACTAAGTCACAATTTACGCCCTACTAAATAGTTGAGCATTGCACCATTAAACTTAGGTAGGACGTAAACCTACGGATAAACTAAATATTTACGTAAGCCTCCGACCAGGAGTAATGGATGAAATATAAAGCAGACTGATATTTGATGACGTCAATGAGCTCATGCTTTGCGTGACAGGCGTCAATCATTTCGAAATACATTATGATGTTGACATTTACATTCGTTTACATTTACGAGAGAGAAATCATTATGTCAAAAAAACGTACTTCTTCAGCATGAAACGGATTGCCCGATATGCCGCCTGGTGTCAAGTTTCAACACACGAAATAGATATTTAAATGAATAAATGTCTATTTTTCAAGCCTGTTGCATACATAATTGTTTATTTATTGTCCTTTATTCATTTTAGATACAGTTTTTAAATATCTCTATTTACATAGGCTAAATATACCATTAATTACATTTAATGGGGATATAATTTTGTGGAGCGGAGGGGGGCGGGGCCAGGTCGGAATATCGCGCGCCCGGTCCCCAATCGGCCTGATGAGGCGCGCGAGGGATAAAGGTGGCCGGTGACGATGGTTCGAGAGAGAGAGAATTACGGGCATGTCCGTCATGTGTGTGTGTTTGTTTATGCTTTTGGTTTAAGTTTTCATTAAAATTATGATTTATGTTGTTCTCGCCTCCTCCTTGCCCATCTTTAACTGTGTTACTTTGGTGCCGAAACCCGGGAAGGAGGAGGGATGCCCGTTGCAGAGTCCTCAACACTGCCATCCACCCAGGGGAGCGCAGCTGCCATCTGCCGGGTGACGGAGTAGCCCGACCGCCCGGATGCGGGCAAGTGGGGACTGGATACCCCGACCACCTGGAGCGAGGGAGCCACTGCCGGGGGCAGAGGAGTGCCCTGCCGTCCCCAGAGACGCGGAGGGGTCGAGGGAGACCGCCGTCCACGAGGGGAGGAGGGAAGAAACTCTCCGACCGCCCGGAGCGGTAGGGTCGCTGCCAGGGGAGGAGGAGTGTCCCCATTTGCTGCCAGGTAAAACGTCATATTAAGCGACTATGCATTACTTTACGGAGAGTTTACGACCTACTAGTGAAGTCTTGCCTTAGGAACAGGTGGTGCAACCGAATTAAGCACTGACATAGTTACAAACAAACTAGTAGTTACTAAGACCTTAGTGTGAACTTTACGTCCTAATTTACGTGAGAATTACGCACAGCTGGTGCAACTCATCCCAGATGATCTAATCAATCATGTAAAGTGGATTACAGTTTTTCAATTACACAAAACAAGGAACCTGCAAGACATCACCAAATGTAGCCTACTTCAAACCAGTTAAATAAAGACGTTTTACATTCTGATGGCCGACTTCCTTTTATTTCAAAAAAGCATAAAGACTCTACAATTTAAAATGTATTTGATGAGTGGGATACTTTTATATACACACAGTGCATCTACTTGATTCAAACCTGTGAAAAGACAAAACTAAGGAATGCAAATAAGTCTCAAACTCACTGAAAACACAACAATATCGTTTAACATGCAAAAAGAAAAAATATCAACATGCATGTGACCTAAATAGATACTGTATAATGGAGATGTGGCAGGGCGGAGGGCGGGGCCGGGTCATTATCCTACACACCCGGTCCCGTATTAGGCTAACTATGCCTCCATGAGGGTTAAAGGTCGACTGCAGGGGATCGTGCGGGAGAGAGAGATCGTTAACGGACATAATTAGCCTAATACCGGACCGGGTGTGTAGGATAACGACCCGGCCCCGCCCTCCGCCCTGCCACAGGAGTGTTTACTCAGATCCAGTATGAGCCAATGAAAACCCACATGGCGAGTAGCATGTGCCTGAAAAAGCCATAATCTATCGGCTTTATTACATCGGCTAAATTGTCTTATTGGACCGATTTATCGGCCAATACCAATATGGCCGCCGATTCATTGAGCATCCCTAATATATAACAAACACCAAAGAATCACTTGCTCGTGCATCTCTGTGAGATTCAAGCCCTCTTTGCAGCCATATTTATTTTGTTCGTGTGTAAACCAAATTTCGTTCAACAAATCATTGTGAGACACCATTCACCAGTCTCTGGATCCTATCAGCAAATATTTGCAGATTTCATGTCAAAACAAGAGTGGGGTAAGAAAGACATATGGTGAAATCAGGGTGTTGGTGACAGTAAATAAATGTAACGTCTTGTTTGACCCTTGACCCCGTGTCTGTTTTATCTGAAAGACACTATTTTGTTCCATATATAATGCTTGTTAATCCCCCAGGATTCAAACAGTCTGGGTGCTCCGACATACGCACTAGCTGGCACAGAGCAAAACTTCAGGAGATGCTGTAGACATGGTGTGAATGGATTTAAACGCAGCAACACTTTAGCAGAGGGAACAGTGGGAGTATTCATGCCTGTGGGCATGAAATATTTGGTTGGCATTTCAGATGATCCAACTCATTCATACACGTGGTGGAGGAGTGTAGCGGAAAGCACATTAGTCAAATCCTCAAAATACATAATAGGTCCAACTTTACTCTATGGGAGTTGCGAGAAAGAGAACGAGAGACATTAAGAAGTGCTGGAGAGAGAGAGGGGAAAGAAAGAGGCGGGTGGAGAGAGGACAATTCTACAAAAATACAGTGTTCCATCAAACCCATGCGGAAGACTTCAGCCAAACATTGCCCCAAGTTCATATTTTCACATTCAAATGAGATTTGTGGTAAGCAGTTGTAACAAATCTTTGGCAAATAAGTGCATTTTAAAGTTGGAGCTGTTTTTCCACTTTAACTTGGATTAAACGTTTTTTTTTTTTTATTTCCCCCATTCACATTAACACAATCTGAATAACTGAACATAACTACAGCGAAAAGTTTGACAGCTGAGTCAAACTTTGGATCATCCCTTGTCACCACTTGCTCTTGCTGTAAGGGTTTGCCAGCAGTGGCAGATTTTTGTGCAAAGTTTGCCACAAAATTGTTTGCCAATAGTATCAAACTGTCCATTGTGGACATTTTGAAGGTTATATTCGTGTGCCAGAAATATAATGTACACATTAATATGTTAGTGTGTGTAAGGACATTGTGCAAACTAAATGTTTCCATATTCAAAGAGGCTAGGGTGATCTGGGTGGTTTCCAAAGTGTTGTGCGGTTGCTAGGGTGTTCTGGGCGATTAAGGTTTTTAAGTATTTTCTTGGTGGTTGCTCGTAGGTTATTGCTCACTTGCCCAAGTCAAAACAGCCCACCCCCTCAAGTCTCTAAAATATTCTGGTCCTTAGATATGGCTCAAGTCCCTCCTTCAATGCAAATCCAAGTGATTTATTCAGCCATTTTTTTTTTGTCTTAAAAAATGTCCTGTCACTTAGATATGTACTGGCACACCTCTCCTCAAAAAACTGCATGATTGTATCATACACTCTGAGTTGCATGGCAATGTATAATACTTACTGTAGCTAAGGAGTTTGTTCAAATCTCTAATCCTACAGTACGTATGAGCAGTAGCAATGTTAGCCATGCCTTAGCAAGCACCAATAATATAGGGATGCACCAATATGGACATTTTGGCCATTAGCGTCAACCAAAACTTCAGCGTATTTAGAGACGGCTAACCGATATATCTGAATATAAATCTACGTTTTGTGTGTCTGATTACGAAAACGAAAGGCTCACCTTATAAAGTCACATTCGGAGCACTACTGGGGCCAGTTGCACCCGTATGTTACAACTTAGCCTAGTTGTGGCGTAAATGGGCACTAAGTCACAATTTACGCCCTACTAAATAGTTGAGCATTGCACCATTAAACTTGAGTCAAACTTTGGATCATCCCTTGTCACCACTTGCTCTTGCTGTAAGGGTTTGCCAGCAGTGGAAGATTTTTGTGCAAAGTTTGCCACAAAATTGTTTGCCAAAAGTATCAAACTGTCCATTGTGGCCAAAGGTTTTCTGCAGGTTCCCCACCACCAGTGATGAGTTTTAAACCTATCTGCAGCAAACCGTTTTGTTTGCAACAAACTGACTGCAAGTTACCCACAAATAAATAGTTTATGCATGAGAAGGAAATGCGTGTTGAAGAGGGGGGCATGTGTAACTGGACATGGAGAACACCAGACTTGGAACAGAAGTCATCCAGATTACTCGGGACTAGTGTTATCAAAAATACCGGTACCCCGGTACCAAGTCGGTACTCAAACCAATAATTATATACGATACCAGAATTTCTCTACCCGGTACCCACGCAGAGGCGGGAACTTTCAAACGTTCACAACAAGCAAAAGATGACAACAAGCAAAGCTGCTGCGGAGCCTCGACTGAATCATGTCGAAATGAAAAGTGGAAAAGCAGGTTTGGAAATTATTTGCATTTGAGGCTGATGAAAAGGGAAACATCACAGATCAGCAAAAGCCTGTTTGTAAACGCAGCTTTCGCAATTTTCTGACGAAAGGAGGGAACACAGCAAACTTAATAAAGCACATGAAAGACAAACAACCGGATTTATTCAAGCAACTAAAGCATATTATCATTTGCATTAGGGCTGAAACGTTTAGTCGACATTATCGGCATCGTCGAAAATACTAAATTGATGAGAAAAATGTTCGTTGTCGAATAGCCGTTTGATCTCATTTAACGTAACGATATCGCGTGAGAGCAGGAGTTCACGCCTGACGGAGGAAGAATTACACAGATCAGTCCAGATACACTCGAAACTTTCACCGTTTATTTGATGTAGATCCCAAAGTATTAGGGAATGATTAAAGTACATTCAGAAGCATGTACCGTTGTGGAATAAGCGGAGGCGGAGCTCTTTAAAGGAAACATCCCAGCGTAACATCTTAAATGCAGTAAAATTGCTTTATTACAGTTAAAATAATACAGAAGCAGCTCATGTTAATAACTATAAACTCAAAAACGGGCATTTCTCGGTGCGGTCTAAGGGGGAGAGATTGAAACTGAACCCGGCTGAGAGAGACTCTGCCTCGGGACGCTCATCCCTCGAGCACGCACGCTTAACGCAGCTCGATTAGAACGCGATGGCTCGCGACTTATTTAATCATAATATATATGTCACTGTGCATTTCTTATCATGAAGAAATTTGGCAATATGCAGCCTTATTAAAAAGAGAGCACTTCTTTGCACATTAGTTTGGAAATAGTTTATTATTCATTCTATTGTGTGTTTGTTTATTTAGGTTTTGTTTTTTAGTACTTGGTAAAAACTTAAATTAAAAGTTGCAAAAGTTGAAGCAAATCTTATTTAAGTGTTCAAAAATACTTTAAGCATACATGGTTCAGTTTTGTTATAATTAAAAAATTATATATTTAAATTAAAGTGTTGCTGAATGGCATATTTCTGTTCTTAGTTCTGCTGCTGATGTTTTGTAGACTTTGTTAATAAAAGAGTTGTTTAGTAACATGTTTTTGTGTTTTGCTTTTTTACTACTGAAATTTTGGTACCGTGACAACACTACTCGGGACCTCTCTACGCTATAGGAGAGGCGAATTTCTCTTGGCCCGTCATAACTGGAACAATTACACTCTCCTAGATGCACAAACTCCACTAATTCTGGAAAGTGTGAAATAGAGAAAAGGGGGGCCTCAGGAGGGGTGGACAGATGGTGAAACGTTCAAGGGGCCACAATGCAACAACTGCTTAGTAATACTCGTTAGTACAATCAACTCCAGACTGAACGCAGATAGTTTGGTGCTGGTGTGGAGTATGCTGAAGATGAAATTAAGCGGCACGTGGGCAACCAAAGTATTTTAGGCTGCCTGAAGCCCTGACGGAGGGACCAAGTCCTCACCTGAACAAGAGCAACAGCGAAAGTGCTCTCGGAATATTTCGTTTTTAACTTCAGAGAGGTGACTTCAGAGGAGAGCTGGTGAGCTTGGCAGGAGCCAGAGTAATCCCTGTCCTGATACCAGCAGCGTCCTGATACCTGACAGAGCATTCCTCAGATTAAAAAAAACACAAGGCCAGATCAGAGGAATGTCTCACAGATGCCCGGAGGGTGAAAGAAGGGGAGGAGGAGGAGAGAGAGAGAGAGAGAGAGAGAGAGAGAGAGAGAGAGAGAGAGAGAGAGAGACAGAGGAGGTAAACTGAGCGAAGATGGCATGACATACTGCCTTTCTATTTCCATTTTTAATTTCTCTCTCTCATCTTCTTTTTGTAATAATGCCTCTCTGGTTATGTCAGACTGGTGCACACACAATGTATCAAATTAAAACCAGACATTGAAGATGTTCGCCCCCCTCCCTCCCCACCAAAAAACAGCAAACACAAAAGCTTACAAATACAGGCACAAATACACTGGAGAAAGACCAGACAAAGAGGATTTTGTACGAGCGCACACATGTCTCCTGAAGGCTTTTTTGATTGGCTCTGCTTTGTAAGGCTGTTTGTTTGTGTGGAGCACAGCACACTACCACAGCAAGGCAGATGCTCAAGAAGTAGACCAAAAAACACACACAGACCGGTGACGCAGTGCCATTGCACACGCAGAGAAAACACAAAATGTGTGCCATAGAGGTAGAAGCTGTTGTGCGTCGATCAAAGTGTGCACAGATCAGTGTGCTCTAATTGTCCAGTCATCATCGATTTTGATTGGTCACTCACCTGTCAAAGGAATGGAACTGGACGGACGGATCACGGGAGGCATCGCCCACCGCACCTAAAAAGGCTGCCGGTAAAAGGCTGGGGTCCACCATGATGTCATCAGACGGTGCACTAACGAGGCTTCTCAAAATATCCCTGACATTGACGTTTTTCCCTTTGCCGTCTTTATCGGAGACCTCTTGACCTCTCCTGACTTCAGAGGACAGAGTGGACAGGGCTTCAGATACAGCGTCTGGCCCGGTCCGTATGTCAGCATCACTAGGGATGATGGAGGACTTCTCATCTTCCATGATAGAGTCTCGTCGGCGGGATGACAAACTGTTCTCGAGATCAGACTGAACACTTTCTGCAAGTCACAAAAAACACAGAAACACTCACTGTTAGTTAAGACTGGATGCATACTAGAGGTCGACCGATAGTGGATTTCGCCGATAACTATGGTGGTGGTAACTACAACCCTCTTTTCCACCATCGGGCCAAACCGTTCTATTCTGTGCCAATCCGGGCCAGCTGATGTTTTTTTCCACTGTGGTGCTGAAAACAGACTTCAAATGTACACAAGAAATACGTCAGTCGTTGCCTTGGTAACGCACAAGTTTAAGGACTGTGCGAGAAGTGTGTTTACTTTGCCCATATTAACCCTACCCACTTGGCCAGCTTGTAAAATATTATCAATATCCGATTATGTCGTCTAATCACCGCTTGACCAGCAAGTAACCATGGCAACTGACCAATCATGAGTGGTGAAATCACTACAGGTATTCCACCAGCACAGTTGAACACGGTTGTCCAACCGTGTTAAGAAATCCGGGCCAGTTTCTAATGGTACCATGCCGAATCATACCCAGGTGGAAAAGCTACTTCACCCATTCCTCACCGTGCTCAGAAACATTCAGCCCGAAGGTGGAAAAGAGACTTAAGGTACGTTTTTTTAAATCGATTGAAAGAAACCGCCCTCAACATTGCGAGTAAAAACATGTCTTTTTATTAGCCACTGGCTAGTAAATGTTCACATATAATACACAGTTCCTATAATACATCTATAATACACAAAATAGTTACACTCAGGACAAAAATTGTCCCCATTGAAACCCATTAAAACTGCAATATTTGATCCCAGTGCCATTAAAGCATAAAATCATGAATTCTACGATATTATGTCTTGACAAGTTTAGCCTATGGAGCAAATACAAGCTTTTCCCCTATTCTCTGTATTATAGAGACCTGCAGGACAACTGAATAAATGATGCAGCTAAAGGTGTATGTGAGTGTGTGTGTGTGTGTGTGTGTGTGTGTGTGTGTGTGTGTGTGTGTGTGTGTGTGTGTGTGTGTGTGTGTGTGAGTGTGTGTGTGTGTGTGTGTGTGTGTGTGTGTGTGTGTGAGTGTGTGTGTGTGTGTGTGTGTGTGTGTGTGTGTGTGTGTGAGTGTGAGTGTGTGTGTGTGTGTGTGTGTGTGTGTGTGTGTGTGTGTGTGTGTGTGTGTGTGTGTGTGTGTGTTGGTATTGATGTCAGAGTGTGTTTTGAATGTGTGTATTGAGAAATGTGTGTGTGTGTGTTGGTATGGATGTCAGTGTGTGTTTTGTATGTGTGTATTGAGAAATGTGTGTGTGTGTGTGTGTGTGTGTGTGTGTGTGTGTGAGCGTGTATTTATCACTTTGTGGGGACCAAATGTCCCCATAAGGATAGTAAAACCCGAAATTTTTGACCTTGTGGGGACATTTTGTCAGTCCCCATGAGGGAAAACAGCTTATAAATCATACTAAATTATGTTTTTTGAAAAGGTAAAAATGCAGAAAGTTTTCTGTGAGGGTTAGGTTTAGGGGTAGGGTTAGGTTTAGGGGATAGAATATAAAGTTTGTACAGTATAAAAACCATTATGTCTATGGAAAGTCCCCATAAAACATGGAAACACAACATGTGTGTGTGTGTGTGTGTGTGAGAGAGTGAGAGTGTGTGTGTGTGTGTGTGAGTGTGTATTTATCACTTTGTGGGGACCAAATGTCCCCATAAGGATAGTAAAACCCGAAATTTTTGACCTTGTGGGGACATTTTGTCAGTCCCCATGAGGAAAACAGCTTATAAATCATACTAAATTATGTTTTTTGAAAAGGTAAAAATGCAGAAAGTTTTCTGTGAGGGTTAGGTTTAGGGGTAGGGTTAGGTTTAGGGGATAGAATATAAAGTTTGTACAGTATAAAAACCATTATGTCTATGGAAAGTCCCCATAAAACATGGAAACACAACATGTGTGTGTGTGTGTGTGTGTGTGTGTGTGTGTGTGTTGGTATGGATGTCAGAATGTGTTTGTATGTGTGTATTGAGAAGTGTGTGTGTGTGTGTGTGTGTGTGTGTGTTGGTATGGATGTCAGAATGTGTTTGTATGTGTGTATTGAGAGTGTGTGTGTGTGTGTGAAAACACACACACACACACACACACACACACACACACACATATATAGTATATAAATATGAGCAGGTCTAACACTTTTAGTCTAACACTGCCGACCCGACGGGTCAATTATAACCCGTAATTAACGGCATTAACAGGATTTTCAGAAAGATAATTAAATAGTTAATATCTATGAACAAACAATTTATTGAATAAGGCTGAGATTCGCCGGACACAGAGTATCAAAATACAGGTTTGCTGAAAAATTATAGTTCCAAAAAGCAACTATCTGCACTGATTAATAGATAAAACCAATATATCGTTTAGCTCTAATACACACACGTGAAGCTGGCCTTTACAGAGGGTTCTTTGGGATAGTTTGGTTTTGCACTGTGGGTTTAGGTGTTTACCTGTGCTCCTGGTTGACTGTGTGCGCTGGACGTGTTTTTTGTCATTGTGTGGCTCCAGGATGTCCCGATATTTGGACACCATTAGCACGGAAATGAAGTAGACCACTGCTAAGGCCAGGAACTGAGCCTGTTTACTATCCTCCTTTAACACAGACACAAAACAAACAACACGATTTACAAAAGCTGCTTCCAACCTGTTTCAAACAAATCACAACTAGACAATACACGTATAGTATTTCATGGCAAGTCAATATTTGCTTTATTATTATTACTATCACTGGCATCGGTCGATATTTTAGGGGTTTAGTGTGCTTTAGTGCGGGGGTTGAGAAGTGAAAGTCTAGATTTGTGATGTCGGCCATTGTATCAGTTATCAGCCATTACATACACATAATGAAAACCTTGTCATCAGTACATCAGTGCTACTCACTATGTCTCTGAACACCACGGCACGGAGACGATTGATGTCCATGTCCTGAAGCAGCCGGTCTAAATCTCTGATAGGAGACATCCCTCCCGTCACAATATCCACAGGACTCTGTGACGCACAGCAAACAAACACGGTTCACACAGTCAGCTCTATGGAGAAACTCTTAATTAAAGCAACAGTCCATATCTGCGGGATTTTGGGAAGTCTTTTGTTCGCTGTTCCACATTTAAACAGCGCTGAGGATCAGAGATGTAAACACAACAGTTTTGCAAAAACTCTGAATAATAGATGAACTGTGAGTCTGGGTTACACAACACAGTCAGGGAAAAAATGTTTATACGGGAACTGTTAGAATCAGATTTAGCGCTATTGACCTCAAGACGTATCATAATTTACTAGAGAGAGAGAGAGAGAGAGAGAGAGAGAGAGAGAGACACACACAGAGATAATGAAAGAGAGAGAGACACACACACTCACACACACACAACACACAAACAGACACACACACACAACACACAAACAGACATACACACAAACAGACATACACACACAAACAGACACACACACACACACACACACAACCAGACACACACACACACAACACACAAACAGACATACACACACACAAACAGACACACACACACACACAACACACAAACAGACATACACACAAACAGACATACACACACAAACAGACACACACACACACACACACAACACACAAACAGACATACACACAAACAGACCCACACACACACACACACACACACACACACAAACAGACACACACAAACACACACACACACAAACAGACACACACACACACACACACACAAACAGACATACACACAAACAGACCCACACACACACACACACACACACACACACACAAACACACGCACACACACACACGCACACACAAACACACGCACACACAACAACAACACACAAACAGACCCACACACACAAACACACGCACACACAAACATGCACACACAAACACACACACAGACACACACACACACACACACAACACACAAACAGACATACACACAAACAGACCCACACACACAAACAGACCCACACACACACACACACACAAACAGACACACACACACACACAACACACAAACAGACATACATACACACACAACACACAAACAGACATACACACAAACAGACCCACACACACACACACACACAAACAAACAGACACACACAAACACACGCACACACAAACAGACACACACACACACACACAACACACAAACAGACATACACACAAACAGACCCACACACACACACACACAAACACACGCACACACAAACACGCACACACAAACACGCACACACAAACACGCGCACACAAACAGCACACACACACACACACACACAAACACACGCACACAAACAGACACACACACACAAACAAACAGACACACACAAACAAACAAACAGACACACATGCATACACACACACACACGCACACCACTGAAAGTATATACACTTTATATTGGGTTTTTTATCCACACTTCCACAATATATAATTTGTTCTACTTATTTTTCATGCTCATATAAATGCTTTGACAATACAATGTACAATTTGTCATGCCAATAAAGCTCAACTGAATTTGAGAGAGTGACAGAGACACACACACACACACACACACACACACACACACACACACACACACACACACACACCTGGCATCTTATTTTAACTCTATCTTTATTGCTATTAAGTTTCCATTTTATTATAATTATTTGTCTTGTCATTATCTGTTTTGTGTATTAATGCTTTGGCAATATTGTATGTAAACACAATCATGCCAATAAAGTATTTTAAATTGAAATTGAATTGAGAGAGCGACACACAAAGAGAGAGAGAGAGAGAGAGAGAGAGAGAGAGAGAGAGAGTATCCCTGGCATGACGTTGAACTTGCCTGTGCTGGTATAGACTTGGTGGCTCCCAGAAGGCTTTGCTGTCCATGGCTGCTCTCCGCACCAGACGTACCTAAAGTGCGGTGCTGACATTCCAGACAGTTTCTCACAGCCATCGCACACACTGAGGGGAAATGAGAGAGAGAGAGAGCAATTGAGAAGTAAAATGACAGGCAAAGACAATGCCAGATGCAAGAGTAAATATAAAGAAAAGAGAAACAGGAAGCACGATGTGGAGAGGCACGTATGAGAAAGATACAGCAAGCAAAGAAAAAACGAAAAACATATGATTCATGCATCAGAGATGGTAAATGTTTGGATTTGGGGAGGTGGTTAAATCCGATTTTTGATCAGGCAGGGGGGTTGACGATATTTTTTAAGGTGATTATCAAGCAAATATTTTGTATTTATTTTATTTATTTCAAGCTCCATTACACTTCCTTGTGCTTGACATGTGCACAGAGCACTAGGATAAGCAATCGAGCTTGAAATCATCATCGCCATGGAGACATACAGTATATTGAGAAAAAGGAGCTAAATTTGGGTCTTTTCTCACCCAAAACCAATTGGATCATGCCAGAAGACATGGATTTAAACACTGCATCTTTTGGATTACTATTATGCTGACTTTATGAGTATTTTTGGAGATTGAAAATATTGGTCACCATTCACTTACATTGTGTGGACCTACAAATCTGAAATATTCATCTAAAAAGAGTGAATGTTTTGGTGAACCTTTAACACTTTGGGATAGAGGTTTAATCTATATGAGCTATAGTAGTAATATTTGCCTCAGCAAGCACAATTAACAATAAAGTGCACACACACACACACACACACATATTGAAATTGGTGCTCGATAACGCAAGGTTGTCTTTCTCCAAGATATAACAGTCGTACAATGTTGAAAAGGGAAAAAACCTTAAACTGTTTAAGGTTAGCATAACAGAGCATGTTCCTGTAATCCCCCCCCCAACAGGTAAGAAATGTGGCATGAATCATTCTGTTGAATAACTGTAGGCGGGTTCCCACTATGGCACAGAACAAATCCACTCTTACTGCTTTTAATGTGATGTACTGCATGCTATTTATAAGAGTAATATGGTGCATGTGAGTGAGTGTGCGAGTGCAATATGGTGCATGTATGTGTGTGTGTGTGCGTGTACGTGCATGTACATGTGCGTGTGCATGTGTACATATGTGAGTGCAATATGGTGCATGTGTGTGTGCGTGAGTGTGTGTGAGAGTATGTGCAATATGGTGCATGTCTGTGTGTGTGTGTGTGCGCGTGTGTATATGTTTGCATATGCAAGTGCAATATGGTGCATGTGTGTGTGCGTGTGTGAGTGTATATGTGCGTGTGATTGTGCAATATGGTGCATGTGCGTGCGTGCGTGCGAGAGTGTGTGTGTGTATGTGTGCGTGCAATATGGTGTGTGTGTGTGTGTGTGTGTGTGTATGTGTGCGTGCAATATGGTGCATGCATGTGTGTGCGTGTATGTGTGTGTGCGTGAGTGTATATGTGCGTGTGATTGTGCAATATGGTGCGTGTGCGTGCGTGCGTGCGAGTGTGAGTGTGTGTATGTGTGCGTGCAATATGGTGCGTGTGTGTGTGTGCGAGTGTATGTGCGCGTGCAATATGGTGCATGCATGTGTGTGTGTGTATGTGTGTGTGTGCGCAATATGGTGTGTGTGTGTGTATGTGTATGTGCAATATGGTGCATGCATGTGTGTGCGTGTGTGTGTGTGCGTGAGTGTATATGTGCATGTGTGTGCAAGTGCAATATGGTGCAGCAATATGGTGTATATGTGTGTGTGTGCGCAATATGATGCGTGTGTGTGTGTGTGTGTGTGTGCGTGAGTGTATATGTGCGTGTGTGTGCAAGTGCAATATGGTGCATGTGTGTGTGCAAGTGCAATATGGTGCGTGTGTGTGTGTGTGTGTGCGCGTGTGTATGTTTGCATGTGCGAGTGCAATATGGTGCGTGTGTGTGTGTGTGTATGTGTGCAATATGGTGCATGTGCATGTGTGAGTGTGCATGTGAGAAAGAAAATTAGTGCATTCTCCCAAAGACGCACATAGAGTTTTTAATGTAATGCACATTATTTCAGCACAACAGTGTGTGTGTGTGTGTGTATGTGTGTGTGTGTGTGTGAATGCGAGCATTTGAGTGTATGGCTCAACCCTCTATCCCCCTATACCTTGACAACTGACAAATGTTCTCTAAAAACTCTAAAACACTTAGAATACAGGTATTATTCCAGTGCCGGAACCGACCAGCTTTTTCCATTAAACTGTTCTAGTCGTTTTAGTAAGAGAGGGAGCAAGAGAAAGCACTCGAAGAGGAGGCATGGCGGGCAAAACCTTGTTACAGATCCCAAATCAGATTACACACTGGCAGACCTCATGAAATATTCATTTTATACTTTCAGCCGTCCTAAAAACAGGCTACAGTTTTTCTCCCTCTCCACCAATCGGGAGGCTCCGCCCAGCGCTTGGCGCACACTGTCGATTTAACATGCCGACCATTTTGTATGTGGGCGAGAGAACCGATGTGGCTAAGCGGAAGGGTAATAGTGTGGAGAACCATGATACTCAAGAGGAGGGAGAGTTTTGATGGTGTCTAGTTAGCTTCAGGGTGGGGCTTGTAAAGTGTGTGTGAGTGTGTATGTGAGGGGGAGAGAGAAATGAATTATTTAACCGATATGAACGTCTGGATTTCAGTTATGTGGCCCTGTTATGCAGCAGTGCAGTTTGTGATACATAGACATATAAAGAAGAAGGTGCCTCAGGCTAGAAAAAAGCCATTAAAGTCAATGGGCTGATGATGGTCGTCATTTTACAGCACTGCAGTGTGGAGAGCTTATAATAACACTATCACAGAACTCAAATGTAAGAGAGAGAGAAGAGAGAGAGAGAGAGAGAGAGAGTGAGTGAGAGAGTGAGAGAGTGAGAGAGAGAGAGAGAGAAAGAGAGAAAGAGAGAGAGAGATAGAGAGAGATAGAAAGAGATAGAAAGGGCAGTTATTATTACCAAATGAGCAAAAAAAAAAGAATAATACAAATTATTAAGGGATGAAAGAAGAGGAGGAGAAATGAGTGAGTGAGCAGGACATGGCAGGAAAAAAAACATCTGAAAGAGGTTTAGGGGTACAGAGATAGGAAATCAAAAACAAAGAGAGAGAGATACCCAAACGTAGGCACTGTCTCAGGATTCCTCCAGAGGACATGTTCTTCTCTGCCTCGATTTCTGTGAAGTTGAGTGAACTGGCGAAGATCAGCACGTCCACTAGATTGATAAGCCTCTGTAAGAACATCACTGATGCCTCCACAGCCAAACCTTGAGATGCTTCAATGTTCTCCAGCTCATGCTGCAAGACAGTGACATCATCATCATCATTGCATTAACTATTGCCTTCATTTTTGCTCCAATCATCACGTACGTTTATCATAACCCTCAGCTTTCAGGCCCAGATAGAATATGAAAACTCTTTTCGCATTTACTGCAAAATGTATAAATGATATTGAGAGGACTGTGCTCTTATTGGCAGCTGAAAGCATCATGAAATTACCCAAAATATTGAATAAACTATCATGCAAGTGGTGGGGAATGCGACCGAACGACAGAACGTCTATGAATGTCAGATGCTGCAACTCTTCGGGAATCTGAGAATGTTTCTGCTCAAGATCGTTTAAGAATAATCTTCATCTCCAGCCAGGTCGCCTAAGCAACCAAATTGGCCCAGTTGCTAGGGAGGGTAGAGTCGCATGGGGTAACCTCCTCGTGGTCACTATAATGTGTACATGTCTCCACAAGCGCTACGTCTCCGCGGTAAAGCGCTCAACAAGTCACGTGATAAGATGCGCGGATTGACGGTCTCAGACGCGGAGGCAACTGAGATTCGTCCTCCGCCACCCGGACTGAGGCGAGTCACTACGCCATCACGAGGACTTGGAGTGCATGTGAGTGTGTGGGTGTGTGCGAGTGCAATATGGTGCATATGTGTGTGTGTGTGTTTATGTGCATGTGTACATGTGTATGTGTGTGCGCGTGTGAGTCTGTGTGTGTGAGTGTGCAGGGGACATGTGTGTGCGTGTGTGTGTGCAAGTGAAATATGGTGCATGTGTGTGTGCGTCTGTGTGTGAGTGTATGTGTGAGTGCGCAAGTGCAATATGGTGCATGTGTGTGTGTGTGCCATGCGCATGTTTGCATGTGCGAGTGCAATATGGTGCGTGTGTGCATTTGTGTGTGCGTGTGTGAGTGTATATGTGCATGTGATTGTGCAATATGGTGCGTGTGTGTATGTGCGTGAGTGTATGTGTGAGTGTGTGTGTGTGTATGTGTGCGTGTATATTTGCGAGTGCAATATGGTGCATGCATGTGTGTGCGTGTATGTGTGTGTGTGCGCAATATGGTCTCAGACGCGGAGGCAACTGAGATTCGTCCTCCGCCACCCGGACTGAGGCGAGTCACTACGCCACCACGAGGACTTGGAGTGCATTGGGAATTGGGCATTTCAAATTGGGAAGATTTGGGGAGAGAAACAAAAAGGGGAAAAATGAATAATAATCATCGCCTTTAGGATCTTAGTTAGGTCTTATCAGCCTCACTAAACACTGGTGTTGTGGAGTGAAAGATCTCTGCGTGTAATGAGCAGACATGAAAGCAAGTCAGCACAGTTTGCAGTCTTATAAGATCTGTGTTTGTTCCATTTCTCAGCCTTTCACTTTCTTGCTTAAGGGAATTTGTGTCTACATATTTTAAGAGCGTACACTTCCACTATTCCCAAGACTGGACTGTCTTCTTATCAACTTGGATGATATTGTTTAGTGCATGTTGATAGGTTGCGGTTTAGCTTTGGAGAGTATTAACGGTGCTTCACTGTGAATTAAATGAGTTAATGATGGCAGAATATGTTGGACACACAAACACACACTGACCGTAGAGGAGGTGGCTGCAGAGAGCAAAGGAAGGATTCCTCCGCAGGCCATGATGAGGTTGTCCACCACCTGAGAGACGAGATGGACGGTGTTGTGTACAAACACCACATTCTCACTGCTGTTCACAAAGTCCATTATGGTCTTGCTCGAATGACTATGGGGAGAGAGGTGACATTACCAATGCAAGAAACAATTAGTTTTAGTGGTTGTTAGCTATCAAATGCATGGGACTAACTACTATTTCAATTTAAATACATATACTATTCCTTTCTGTCTGTCTTAAGCCCAAAGTATACTTCGGTTTTGACGTGAATGCTTAGCGTATACTTACAGTGGAACGCTCGGTCTTTCAATGTATACGCCATTTGACTGTGCACGCAAATGCATGCCGTTCATGCATGTGCGCTACAACCACTATGAGATACCAGACTATTTCTCTTGAGAGGTTTAGACCCTTATAGATGACTTTATAGTCCTTCAGACTCAAGTTCTACATATGCAGGGATATCATGACCTCCTCACACGCGCCCACTTGACGTGCACATCCCCCGTTGTTGTTTCAGTGTTGAGTGTTGCCATCATGTGGACCAAGTAATTGGCACACATCAGTCCAGGCTCATGTCAAAGTGCGCTTTCAGAGTACAATGCATTCAGTGCTTGAGGACTCTGCTGATAAATACATTTGCATCACATCACGCATCTAATCGACGTATACTTTGGGCATTAGCGTGCCAATGCTTTCCCATCTGCGTGCCATAACCATTTAAGGTTGCCAAAACCTGGCTTAGCAAAAATGATTTACAAAGTTGAGTAAACATGTCAACTCAAGAGTCATCTAGGTCTGGTTTGATTATTGGAATTTCTCTCACCTTCTCCACATCTGTACATCTGTCTCTATGGAGAAGAGAAGGTCAGTCAGAAGACGCTGGTGCATTTGAGACCACTTGAACTCTGGGATGCGGAACATGGTGGACCGTGCTGAAGACGAGCTCTCGTTGCCCTGGCCTGAGGCACTTGAGGCAGCTGCTTGGTTTTGGCTCAGGTTCTGTACACGAGACATTAATTACTCTAACAATTGCATTATGTGGCCTACTTGGAAAATCAGATCATTCATTAAATTCAGAAATTTCTGTGTTGCAGTTCTAATGTTCAAGGTAAAGTCTAAAACTCGACATACGGTTGTTGATGTCTCCTTCAGCTCCAATCTCTCTGTATCCGAGGCTACACTTGACACATCCAGTCTAGCAATTTTAATCTCTTTGGTTTTAATTGCTGAGCTCTCAGTTCCTGTTGCCTTCAGAGTGTCTTGGTTGGTCCCTGCATTCTGTGAGATAGCCTCAACGCTGGGGCTAACCTCTGCCGCCTCCGTAGGACGTCCCGTGGATTCCCCTGTCTTTTCTGCCTCACTAGGCTGACTCACTGTGGCTCCTGGCTCTGCAATCTGACCCTCTGTGTTCAAATCTACCTCCACCATGGGGGCTGATGCATCAGTGCTTTTCTCTGCCTTAGAAAGGTCCTTCTCAACTCTCCTGTCTTGATTGGTTTCTGGCGTATTCTCGCTCTTCTTTCCTTCGATTTCATTTTCAGCACTACCGTTATCCTTCTCACCATCTCTCGCTGAAGTTGAAACAGCAGAAGACTCCTCCACGCTGTCATCATTGACCTTCACGGAGTTGCTGACTGTAGAAACATCAGTGTGCTCTTCGTTTGTGACAGAGGCTTCGACGATGGTTTTCTGTTGGCCCGAAATCTCAGAAGAAGCTTCAGTGGCAGAGCTCAGAACCTCTTTCTCCTGATCTTCTACCTGACTATTTTGGTCAGTTTCAGGATCACTCGTTTTACCATCTGTTTCCTCTGAAATCTTCACAGCTTCAGTTTCTACTTTGGTGTCCATTGCAGTCTGTGCAATGTTTGCATCATTGGTTACATATGTCTGAAGAGCATCTCCGTCCTTTTTCTCTTTATCCTCCCCAACGTCCTTTCCATAATCCCTTTCAGCCTTCATCATGCCAGACTCAACCCCAATCGTTTCATGTTCTTCGTCGATTTTAGCCCTTGTATGTTCAACATTTCTCATTTCATTATCCTTTCCTGGTTCTTTTGTTGAGTCCTCTTCACCTTCAACCCCTACATGTGGCTCTAGTGAAGCTGCAGCTCTGTCTGTGATTCTTTCTTCCTCTTCTCTGGCCATTATGTTGGACACTGTGACAGGGACTTGGGTCCTGCTCTCCTCACTGTCTCCAAGCTGATCGGAACCTTGATCCTCCACGTGTAGCTCAATTACAGTAGATGGAGCGATCTCTTCTGTCTGCAGCTCACCATTGGCATCAGCAAGGAGCTCAGAATCCCGGCTGACACCAGAGATCGATCTGATTCTGGTTTCAGACCCTCCCTCAGAACCCATACGCTGGTACTCGTGGAACATTTGGGCCAGATTTTCTTTGTGTTGCTCAAAGGTGACCTGAAGAAACAGGCAGTGAGACAATATGGTGAACTATTACTTCAAAATCAAAACATGCCAAACAAAACAGACATCAGCTCTGTCCCAAAACATAGTGAGCTGCCTTGATATCTATTGCCTGCATAGCCAACTGCCATCAAAGGCAGCATCCTAACAAGAAAAGGCATGAAACTGATCAATTTGGGGTGCTCTACTTAGGCAACAACTTCCCCCAAAATGCACAAGAGACTCAAACCACAACAGTTTTTTATAGAGTTTGCATTATGATGCTAAGGTAACACTGCGGTACTCTAAAAAGCATTAAATTACCCAAATAATTATTACCACCCAATTACCCTAAAATGACCAAACACAATTCGTTGGTGAAAGTCTATTTATTATTTAGCAACATTTACCAATACTTTTCAGTACAGAGTTCATTTAATTGCAAGTTTGACATTTCATTCTCTCCACAAAATTGTCCAAAAAGGTATCTTAGAAGGCAACAAAAACGATGAACTTTTGGAACAACTTTCACTTTGGAAGTGCACCCATTATGCCTGAAAATTCGGCCTTTACAGGCAGCTCACTAGGTTTTGGAAGACTTAAGATCTCTGTAAAATTCCACGAGAGCACTGATGTGATATTTGCAATGGATCGGTGTTGAAAATGGCTGCGTATTCTCATGCAAGAACTTGCACTGTTCACATGACCACTTGCTTTTGCGAGAAATATTCGTGAGCCATTGTGAACAAGCTTTTCTCAAGCACTTGTGAACATGCAAAATAGAGCTATGGTGAAAGTTAAGATATTCTCTGTAAAATAACTTGCATTTCAAATTGATTACACCAAAGCCACCCTTACGACTTCAGAAAACTTGGAACAAGATGCACGAGTCACAATGACTACATTTATGATGCTTTTGAGTCTTTTTTAAGCTTTAAAGTGAGTCTCTATTAGCTGCCATTAAATCAGCAAACAGGATATCCTTCAAAATTCTTCTTTAGTGTTTTGGAGAAGAAAGAAAATTCAAACAGGTTTGAAATGACATGAGGGCAATTAAATGATGACATCATTTTTATTTTTAAGTTTCTTCATATCGATTAAAGACGCTTCTTATCGGGGCCTGGGTAGCTCAGTGGTAAAAACGCTGGCTACCACCCCTGGAGTCGCGAGTTCGAGTGACTCCAGCCAGGTCTCCTTAGCAACCAAATTGGCCCGGTTGCTAGGGAGGGTCTGGGTATCTCAGCAAGTATTGACGCTGACTATCACACCTGGAGTCGTGAGTTTGAATTCAGGGTGTGCTGAGTGACTCCTGCCAGGTCTCCTAAGCAACCAAATTGGCCCGGTTGCTCGGGAAGGTAGAGTCACATGGGGTAACCTCCTCATGATCTTTATAATGTGGTTCTCGCTCTAGATGAGGCGCGTGGTGAGTTGTGCATGGATGCCCCGGTGAATGGCGTGAGCACACTGGGAATTGGGCATTCCAAATTGGGAGAAAAACGGGAGTTACTCTGGGAAATAGGCTAACTGTAGAAATGCGGTTTTACCAGGTGGGCTAAACAGAAGCCTCCACATGAACTATGTCTCCGCGGTAACGCGCTCAACAAGCCACGTGATAAGATGCGTGGATTGACGGTCTCAGACATGGAGGCAGCTGAGATTCGTCCTCCGCCACCCGGATTGAGGCAAGTCACTACGCCACCACGAGGACTTAGAGCGCATTGGGAATTCCAAATTGGGAGAAAAGGGGGAGAAAATCCCAAAAAAGGAGAAAAAGATGCTTCTTATCAATCTTACTGTTGTCAACAGTAGAGAAAGATAAACAACTCAGGAATTTGCATCATATTACCTGACTAACATGGCAATGACTGACTGAGCCAATTCTTTATCTGCGTCTTAACAAGTGAAAAGGGAAATAGCTGCTTGTGTTCAAGACTGCAATTTGGAGCACACAGTGCACAGCGTCTGCAGATACAACCCACCTCAATTTATCAAAGCAACACAACAGACAGAAAGTCAAACACACCACTGAGGGAATGAGAAACAACACTTGCAAATTCCACACCAATGTGCATGCATATGTATTTAGGCAAGAACCCCTTATTATAAGTAAATAATTAGCCGTTATTGTTCTAAATTAGCCCGCAACAAGCCTGGCCATTAATCTTCCATGCGGTCTGATCGGTAATCCATGGCTGTTTTCTCTATACGGACAGCTTAGAAATGCATGGCTAGTTCTCTCCCTCTCCTGACTCTCTTCTTTGAAAATGCATGCCCATTAGTTTGGGCTTAATTTGACACTTAACATTTAGCTATTGAATCCACACTCTTTATCTCCAGAACAAGCCAGCAGCAGCCCTCCATGTTGGATACAAAATCAAGGTACTCTAGAGCGCCATATGTATAAAGCCACTCGAAAACAATTAGAGGAAGGGTACACATTAAATAAATGGCTGCATAGGAGCATAGGAGCTCTAGTAAACCACTAACAGTTTAAAGAACTGCTCTGAGCACATGAGGCCCCACATTATCTAGTTAGGTATAATCTTCAAGAATCAGTAAGTATACCATATACAGTTAAAAAGAAAAAAATCCTCATATGTACTCTAAAAGCACCTCATTGTCTGGCAGCTCTCCATAATGCGTACCAATAAAGTATTATGTCATGTGAAAAGCATTAATTACTATAACCAGCATACAGTACACGTGAGCTCTTTGCATGTCGTGGAGATAGAGTTACTCTGGGAATCGGGCTAACTGTAGAAATGCGGTTATAAAATGCAGTCTGTATACCACCGGGTGGGCTAAACATCAGTTTTAAATTTGATCAATTGTAATTTGATCAACTCTCTAGATGTGGGGTAAGGAAAAACAATGAAGGCTTCATAATGTGGCAGCCACGTTTTTATCAACAGGACGTCAACTTTTACAGAGGCATCAATAATTTACATAGGGAAAGCACTTACTAAAAGCTCTTATGTATTACTATAAATACAGCAATACCAGATAACACACGGGATGTTGCAATTGCACAATTCAATCTAAGGTAGAGTATTTATTCAGAAGATCCTGCATCAACAGAAGCAATCAGACTGCAAGCTCAGCAGCAGAACGAAACGCGTTTAAATCACCGATCTTAGATCAGCAGGGAGAAGTCGGCCACAGACTCTCACAGTAGGTAGCCATATTTAGATCAATATATAGTCAGTAACCGCACAACAAAGGGGAAATAGGGACCTTGAGAATGCTCTAATTGGATTAGCTAAATGCAATTCCATCCCTCTAAAAATCAATGTGGTCAGCAGACTGAATACCTTCCCTTCTGTCCAATTTTTCCAGCCATACACTCTTAGCCGTCTAGATGAGAGTGGATATACGTAAACAGAAGAAGAGCTCACGAGAGAGAACAGTTTTTCTTGACAAAAGAACAGATGGTTGTCTTCAGATGGTTATTTATATTTTCAGTTTTAGTGTGTCAATAGGAAATATACATGTTAAGTCTCCCAAACATTCCTTATGCATATAGAAAAGATTAGAATAGAAGAACAGGGAGTCCTGCAACAGATGGCATTGCCCCCATAGAGCCCCCCATTGAACATCGGGTCAGTCTGAGATTACGTAAAGAGACAGAAGCAATCGAGACAGCCAAAATGGATCAACAATCGCCAACAACCATGAAAACTGTGTCCAGGTGTACCTAGGAGAATTGGGGCTGTTTTAAAGGCAAAGGTGGTCACACCGAATATTGATTAGCTTTTATTTATGTTTACTGGACTTTGTATGATGTTAAATGATAAATGAAAACTATTCATGGCATTATTTCTGAAGACATCCTCACTATGCAACATTTCTCACAAGTGCCTAAAACTTTTGCACATCGCTGTATATACACTGTATGGAGCAAAGTATTGGGCCACGCATCTTAATCATTGAATTCAGGTGTTTTATTCAGTCCCATTGCCACAGGTGTATAAAATCAAGCACCTAGCCATGAAGTCTGCCTTTACAAACATTTGTGAACGAATGGGTCGTTCTAAAGAGCTCGCTGAATTTGAGTGTGGTACTGTAATAGGATGCCACCGTTGCAACAAGTCAGTTCGTGAAATGTCTTCCCGCCTAGATTTTCCACGTACTACTGTTAGTGGTATTATTGCAAAGTGGAAGCGTTTAGGAACCACAGCAACTCGACCACGTAAAGTTACAGAGCGGGGTCGCAGAGTGCTGAGGTGCATAGAACGTAAATGTCGCCAACGCTCTGTTGACCTCCAGACCTCCTCTGGCATTAACATCAGCATAAACACTGTGCGCCGGGAGCTTCATGGCATGGGTTTCCATGGTCGAGCGGCTGTATGCAAGCCTTACGTGACCAAGCACAATGCCAAGCGTACAATGGTGTATAGCACACCACCACTGGACTCTGGAGCAGTGGAAATGTATTCTGTGGACTGACGACGAATCAAGCTTCTCTATCTGGCAGTCTGATGGACGAGTCTGGGTTTGGCGAATGCCAGAAGAACGTTACTTGCCTGACTGCATTGTGCCAACTGTAAAGTTTGGTGGAGGAGGGATAATGCTATGGGGTTGTTTTCTGGGGTTGGCCTAGGCCCTTCCAACTTTGTGGAAACAGTTTGGGCATGACGGTGCCCCAGTGCACAAAGCAAGGTCCATAAAGGCATGGTCGGATGAGTTTGGTGTGGAGGAACCTGACTGGCCCGCACAGAGCCCTGACCTCAACCCCACTGAACACGTTTGGGATGAACTAGAACGGAGATTGCGAGCCAGGCCCTATCGTCCAACATCAGTGTCTAACTTCACAAATGCTCTTCTGGAAGAATGGGAAAAAATTCCAACAGACACTCCAAAATCTTGTAGAAAGCCTTCCCAAAGGAGTGGAAGCTATTATAGCTGCAAAGGGGGGACCAACTCGATATTGATGCCTATGGATTTAGAATGGGATGTCATAAAAGCTCCTGTATGTGTCCCAATACTTTTGTCCATATAGAGTATAAGGGTTGACATGAAAAGTATTAAATACTATTATTAAAATAAAGAACTGCACTAAATATGCTCTTCAAAGAACATGACGACACTGACATTAAACTAGCACAGCTATGTTAAAAATTGGTTGCCTGGGACAAAAGTCAATTACACAATTCAGTTGTATAGAAACATCTGGCCACAGAATGCATCAGAATTTAGTACCATAATTTAGCAACCAAGTGTGACCAAATTTGCATCAAACTTGCTTTGTGATGGCATGTTATGCTGGCAAAGTGCATGTCATTTAAAGTGAATGGTTGATCAATGCCATTGTCTTAAAACAGTCAATTATATCTATGTTTTAAAGCTTCCAGCTCGATTTTGTGCCTATCTACGAGTTTATTCAATACAAACTGGCTGCAGCGGTGCATCTCTATCTTTACTAGCAATACTGGATCCAATTGTCTTCTAAATCCATAGTATTGCTGTTGACAAGCCCGTATGCCTTTCTTTTATTCGTGGGACACTAAAGGAGATATTAGGCAGAATGACAGTGTAGAACGGAGGAGGGCGGGGTCGGAATGACCCACGCCCAGCCCCGCCCTCCTCTGCTCTACAGACAGCCTCAGTCACCATTCACTTTTGTTGTATGGAGAGACAAAAAAAAGATGCCATGAACGTTAATGTTGACTGATGCTAATATTCGGCCTAATATCATCTTTTGCATTCCACAGAAGAAACGAAGAGATTATTGGAAATAAACTCAGTATCAAACAATATTATTTAGACCCTCTATAAATAAAAAAAGCAACAGATTGTTTCGTTCAACTGGAGTGTGTTTCATCTTGCACCATACAATTCAATATAAATGTCTCCCCTTAAAGCACACCTAACAACGTGTTTTTTATATACACTGTGGCAGGGCGGAGGGCGGGTCGTGAACATACACACCCGGTCCCTTAACAGGCTAATCAAGCATCCGAGAGGGATAAAGGCCGACTGCGGAGGATTGTGCGGGAGAGAGAGATGGTTTACGGACATGTCCGTCATGTGTGTGTTTGTGTCTTTAAGTTTTTCATTAAAATGTAATTTATATTGTCAAGCCGGTTCTCGCCGCCTCCTTGCCCGTCTAAATCCCTTTACATATATATATATATAAAATTTTATTATTTTTTGATGAGTTATGTAGTGTTCATTAAACTCTATTGTCCTCAAAGTGTCCAAAGAACATGATGGATATATGGACATACGTATACCACTAAACTATGGACAATTTTTTAATGGACAAACAAGCAGCTATATATATATATACATACTGTAGTTCTAAATCCTACGCTAAATTCAGATTGGATGAGTTGTGCTCGAAGCCATTGTGAATTGGTGATAAACGCACACCTGTTGTGTTAAGTTGCTACAGTGATTTGACAGCAGTTAAGGTGGTTTTAGGCACCCGCAATGCCTAAGAACCCCACTAACCTTAAAATCACTGTAACACAGATTCTCTGGTTTATCACTTCAACCAGCAGTTAAGATGCCAAATCAATCCACTGTACTTTAAAAAAGTCCTTCTTTTTAATTCAAACCAATGACTTTCCTCCAAAAGCCCTTAGAGAACTCTAAAACATAGTGTGACGTCCCAGGAGGTCACAGATCTCTCCATAGGGCACTCTAGGATTAAACTAAAGGCTCCAGGGGAGTAGCCACATTCTCAGGACCATTACAGCGTCCCCTTCACCCATTAAGATGCTCCTTACAGTGGAACTCAATAGTGCTGACTATGAAAGCATGAAGGGCACCAAGTCATTCACAAGGTGATCACTTCCAGTAGGAATGTGTCTCTGTAGCTGCTGTGTGGAGCTGCATCTCATTTATGTGCAGTGCTGGGACAGGGGCACCTTGGGTTAGCTGTGGTGTCAGCAGGCCCATCTGCAGAAACATCTGTCTGCCTACACTGAGCTGGCTGGAGAGGAGACTTCATCTCCTTCATACAACTACACACACACACACACACACACACACACACACACACACACACACACACACACCTTATACACAGTCAAGCAGCAACCAGATCCAATTCTGAAAAACACACTTAAGAGGTTATTTTATGAAGACCGCAGTCATTCTCCATAAGAGGTAAATTACATATTAAATAGAGAATATATTCATGGTTGGTTAACTAATGTAGTTAACTAACACTAACGATTATAATCTCATTGTAAAGTCTGAATTCAGAATATCATGATGTAATTCATTTGATTATTATTTTTAATGATTGTCAGTCATACTGTACTAAATACAGCCCTAAATAGTATATGTACATGCAATCTTAAAATATGCATCACATTCCATCCGTATAAACTTTTTTAAAACACTAACGCATCAAGATGTATATACACCGATCAGCCACAACATTAAAACCACCTGCCTAAATATGGTGTAGGTCCCCCTCGTGCCGCCAAAACAGCACCAAAACCTCTCTAACAGCCCAACAATCATGCCACGGTACCAAATCACTGAGATCATATTTTTTTCTCCATTCTGATGGTTGACGTGAACATAAACGGGAGCTCCTGACCCGTATCTGCATGATTTTATGCACTGTTGACACACGATTGGCTAATTGGATGATTGTTGGTGCCAGACGGGCTGGTTCGAGTATTTCTGGGATTTTCACGCACAACAGTCTCTAGAATTTACTCGGAATGGCGCTAAAAACACAAAACATTCAGTGAGCGGCAGTTCTTGTTGATGAGAGAGGTCACCAGAGAATGGACAGACTGGTTTGAACTGAAAGTCTACGGTAACTCAGATAACCACTCTGTACAATTGAGGGAGAAGAATAGTTCTGAGATGCGAGTTGGCGCTGTTTGGTGGCACGAGGGGGACCTATACAATATTTATGCAGGGGGTTTCAATGTTGCAGCTGATCGATGTATATTATGACATATTCGATAACATGAGTCTAAATGAATCTTACATTTACACAACATTAATATTCTAAGGCTATTGTACAGTGAGCTGGAAAAAACATACAGAATGTGCATTTACTTGTTGAAATGCATTTATTTATTAAAAATGCATTTATTATTTAAGACGTTCCCAAAACACCCAAAATGTATACAGTACATGCGTTCACATTTACATCTTTAAGATGCAATCACACTCTCTCTCTGCTTCACACACAATGTCTCTCTCTCGCACACGCACGCACACACGCACGGGCGCACACACACACACACACACAGTCAGGCCAGCCCCTGCAGCTGTGAAAGGGAGAGCTACAGTGACAAACAGCTCTCCTACTCCAGAGTTGGCAGGAAATCTATCACCCCGGACAATAAAATTGCAATTGAGTTTCTTTAGCTTTTTTTCCCCTCAGCAGATGCATCTCTCCAGCTCTGCGGTGCTGCACCTTTCCAGTTCATGCACACGGCCCCCCTTTTCTGAAAAAGCACTGCTTTTAGATCAGAGCAGAGATGCTATAAACAGAACAGCACCTTTCCTGCATTAATCTTGTGCAATCAAAGTGCATAAAAGCAATTACAGGCTTGATCCGTAGGATGATCAATTTGTGTGCACTTGACACAGCAGTGAACTACTTTAGGAATGCAAGCGGACTCGTACAAAATGTCTCTATATGAAAAAGCTGAAAGCAAAGAACACTATAATGCTGTAACACAGTTCAATGACGCATTTTATTTTATTTAAAATCACACAACTATAAAATCTAGAATCGCAGGGTTTTAATTATGAGATCAAGAACAACAAAGATCTTTTTTTTTCTTTTTTCTTTTTTTTTAGTATTTCTACACCAAATATCATTATTATTATCATTAGAATCTGTATGTGTTTCAACATGCTTGTGAATTTGCATTCAGGGATGTACAGTACATCAGTGATTGGTATTTAGCAGTATTAGCATCTTTTGTTTGTTGTATTAATGCCCAATATTGTTAGCAGATAATAGCAGAGCAGATTTGTTTCTAATTCAAATTGTTTACCATTTTTCTATACCAAGTTGCAAAAAAAAATACTCAACTGTTATTGATCTTTTCTACCATAAATGTCAATGTTTTGATGGCAGATTGCACATAAACCATGTAAAATCCAATATTGGGGAATTAGTTATGAAAACATTTTCAGGACTCTTTAATTTAAAAGGAAAAAGTTAGAAATATCTTTAGGCTTTATAGATACAGTACAGACAGACAGACAGGTAGGTAGGTACTGTGGACAGACAGACAGACAGACAGACAGACAGATAGTGTGGACAGAGAGACAGACAGACAGACAGATAGTGTGGACAGAGAGACAGACAGACAGAGATACTGTGGACAGACAGACAGACAGAGAGAGATACTGTGGACAGACAGACAGACAGAGAGAGATACTGTGGACAGACAGACAGACAGACAGATAGATACTGAGGACAGACAGACAGACAGACAGATACTGAGGACAGACAGACAGACAGACAGACAGAGTGTGGACAGACAGACAGACAGACAGATAGATACTGTTGACAGACAGACAGACAGATAAATTCTGTGGACAGAGAGACAGACAGACAGACAGACAGACAGAGAGAGATACTGTGGACAGACAGACAGACAGACAGACAGACAGATAGATACTGTGGACAGACAGACAGATAGAGAGAGATAATGTGGACAGACAGACAGACAGACAGATAGATACTGTTGACAGACAGACAGACCGACAGACAGACAGATTGTGTGGACGGACAGACAGACAGACAGATAGAGAGAGATACTGTGGACAGACAGACAGACCGACAGACAGACAGATAGATACTGTGGACGGACAGACAGACAGACAGACAGACAGATAGATACTGTGGACGGACAGACAGACAGACAGACAGATAGATACTGTGGACGGACAGACAGACAGATAGATAGATACATACTGTGGACAGACAGGCAGATATATAGATACATACTGTGGACGGACAGACAGACAGACAGAAACTGTGGACAGACAGACAGATCCTGTGGACAGATAGACAGACAGACACATAGATAGATACATACTGTGAACGGACAGACAGACAGACAGACAGATACATATTGTGGACAGACAGACAGACAGACAGACAGACAGAGTACAGCATATATATATATATATGTACACACACACACACACACACACAGTATATATAATGAGCAATGTAAGACTATTTACAACACAGCATATTTACATTCATGATCAGTCAAATTTAAGCCCTAAATACTGAACAGAATATTTGTTTGTTTGTTTGTTTGTTTAATGTGTGCAGATACATATGGGTTAACTCTATCTTACACACTGTCTACATAATGAGAATTTCTCCTCTGTTCTTGAAGTTAAAATAATGCTGCATTGGCTGGTAAATAAGCACCCAGCATGCACTACATGACTCATTCCTGCACTTCTCGCTGTGTGGCTCAGCTGCACCCCCAAGTGGCCACAAACAACAGCACAGCCACTGAGTCTAAATCAGGCAGTACCCAAACCTGCAGTCTCACACCAAATGACTTCACTACACTTGGAACCGTGTCCATATTACAATATCAACAGAGCATCTTAAAATGGACATTTCAGAAACTGGAAGCTCCAAGAGTTCTCCAAAACATTGAGGCAATTCAATGTCTAAATAAAAGTTTGAACAGAGGGTTTGGCAGCAGAGGCAAATACAGATTCTAATCTGAGAACGGAGGATTCTGGATGATTATAGAGTGTAATAACAGTGGATTATTGCTAATGCAGAGAGTCGGAGAGCAGGAGGGGAAGAGAGAAGTTTACAGCCAGTGCTGGAGGATGGAAGAGACACAGAGAGGTCTTTGTGCACAGGGCTTAAATTATAAAATGAGACACAAGAGATGGAAAAGCAGCAGGATGATAAGAATACTGTAAATATACACAAAAACACATGGATAGCTGTGAAGAAATAGATGTTGAATCATAAGGATCATAATTACAGTTAACTTCACAATGTGCTATTTGAATGAGCATATGTGTGCGTGTCTGTGCGTGCATGTTTGTGTATGTGCGAGTGCGTTTATGTGCCTGTGTGTGTGCGGCGTGTTTGTGTGTGCACATGCATGCGCTTGTGTGTGTTTGTGTGCATGCAGGCATGCGCTTGTGTGTGTGTGTTTGTGTGCATGCAGGCATGTGCTTGTGTGTGTGTGTTTGTGTGCATGCAGGCATGTGCTTGTGTGTGTGTGTTTGTGTGCATGCAGGCATGTGCTTGTGTGTGTGTTTGTGTGCATGCAGGCATGTGCTTGTGTGTGTGTGTTTGTGCATGTGTGCGCTTGTGTGTGTGCGTTTGTGCATGTGTGTGCGTGCGTTTATGTGCGTGCATGCGTTTGTGTGTGTTTGTGTGCATGCATGCGTGTGCTTGTGTGTGCATGTGTGCATTTGTGTGCGTGCATGCTTGTGTGTGTGTGTGCACGTGTTTGTGTGCGTGCGCTTGTGTGTGTTTGTGTGCGTGCGTGCACGCGCTTGTGTGTGCGAGTGTGTGTTTGTGTGCGTGCGCTTGTGTGTGTGGGCATGCGTGAGCTTGTGCGTGTGTGTGCGTGCATGTGTTTGTGTGCGTGCATGCATGCATGCGCTTGTGTGTGTGTGTGCATTTGTGTGCGTGCATGCGCTTGTGTGTGCGAGTGTGTGTTTGTATGCGTGCGCTTGTGTGTGTGGGCATGCGTGCGCTTGTGCGTGTGTGTGCGTGCATGTGTTTGTGTGCGTGCATGCATGCATGCGCTTGTGTGTGTGTGTGCATTTGTGTGCGTGCATGCGCTTGTGTGTGCGAGTGTGTGTTTGTGTGCGTGCGCTTGTGTGTGTGCATGCGTGCGCTTGTGTGCGTGCGTGTGTGCATGCGTGTGCTTGTGTGCGTGTGCGAGCGTGTTTGTGTGTGTGCATGCGTTTGTGTGTGTGTGTGCATTTGTGTGCGTGCATGTGTGTGTGTGTGCGCGTGTTTGTGTGCGTGTGTGCATGAGCTTGTGTGTGTGTGTTTGTGTGCATGAGCTTGTGTGTGTGTGCGCGTGTGTTTGTGTGCGTGCATGCGTGCGCTTGTGTGTGCGAGTGTGTGTTTGTGTGCGTGCGCGAGTGTGTGTTTGTGTGCGTGCATAAGTGTGTGTTTGTGTGCGTGCATGCGTGCGCAAGTGTGTGTTTGTGTGCGTGCGTGCATGCGTTTGTGTGTGCGAGTGTGTGTGTGCATGCGTGCGCTTGTGTGTGCGTGCGTGTGTGCGCGCGTTTGGGTCCTGACCTTGGAGTGTGTGATGGAGAGTGTATCCACCCACACGCGCCAGCCGCCCCACTCGTACTTAATGGCGTGATAGAGAAGGATGCGAAAGATGGCGTACACCATCTCTGTGACCTTCTGCTCCTCGCTGTTCTTTGGGTTTATAAAGCACAAAGACAGCATCCATTCCTGCCACACCGAGCACTGCAACAGACTCCTACAGAAAACAACAACAACAGCATTTATAATCAGCACGTTTGATCTGTATTCATTTCAGATCAAGTTGTGCTCATGATGAAGGTCAGGGCTCCTTCGCTCCTCACCTGCGGTTCTCTCGGCTGTTGTTGAAGAGTTTGATCATGTCCGAGAGAAAGATCCGTCTCACTTCCATGCTCTCTGGACCTACATGAGTATTCTTCAGGAGAGCAGCAATCACCTTTAAGACCTCTGATGGGACAGAACATTTTCTACCTTTAGCACAAATTACTATAACTTATCGCAACATATCTGACAATCTAGATTCTTTTATTTCATGACTATATTCACTATTATATTGAGTTCTTGTAAAGATTAACTTTGATTAACTTCTTTACTACCGGTAGTTCTTAAATATGCATCAAATAATAATAATATTATCAAATGTACTAATTAATAGAAAAAAAGTCAATAACACATACAGTACAGTTCTAACATTAAAACATAAATCACTGATTCTTGAGAAATGGGACAAAACATGTCCTAAATAAAAGTCATCTTTATGTTAAAAATCAAGAGATTCATAATAATAAAAATACTGAAGCCGTTCAATCTAAAAGAAAGGTGTATACCATGGGCATTCATTATTTATACTTCTTAATAATGTAATCAGAATTATTTTTAAATTCATGCTTTATACTTGGAAGCACGTGTAATTGAACCCGTCCTCAGCAAGAGGTCACAATGTTAAACTGCCAAACAAAGTGTTTAAAAATGCAACAAATTCATCAATATAAATATCAAATGAATTTGCCATTTAAGCTGTCAATCAAAATTGTGTCCTCCCTTTGCATCAACACCATCAGGGTTAAATCGGACAATGTCATGGTCAGCTATAACTCTTGAGGACCCCTTTCACACTTCCTGCTCATGGTGGATGCAACAGTAGGACACGCGGTCTCACAGTTTCAACACGTCAACTCTGTGATCCCGTTTGTGATCATTTCTGTTGAGAATTGTGGAATAAGTTTGTGATTTTAGTTTAGATTATAAAGGCAGCTTCAATGGAGGAAAAAAACAATGTTTCCAGTGTGAAAACAGAAAACGAAATGTATAAAATGTATTTTATCACTTAACTCATTTACTGAACACCATTTATTAGATAATTAAAGGCTTTAAACTGTTGTTAGATGATACAAATAAAATAGCGTGCTTTCAGTGTGTCTGAAAGTAAAATAAAATAATAATATAATACTATATGTAATAATAACATAATTTCATATAATAATAATAAACTATAATATAATACAGTAATAATATAATAATAATATAATAACAATATATTAATAATAATATAATAATAATAATAATATATTTAATATGATATAATAATAATATATAATAGAATAATAATAAACTATAAAATAATATAGTAATAAAAATAATAGAATAATAATAAACAATAAAATAATATAGTAATAATAATAATATTATATACAATAAATAATAATAATAAACAATAAAATAATATAGTAATAATAATAGTATTATACATAATAATAATAATAAACAATAAAATAATATAGTAATAATAATAATATTATATACAATAAATAATAATAATAAACAATAAAATAATATAGTAATAATAATAGTATTATACATAATAATAAACAATAAAATAATATAGTAATAATAATAATATATTTAATATTATATAATAATAATATATAATAGAATAATAATAAACTATAAAAATAATATAGTAATGATAATAATAATAATAATAATATATAATAGAATAAAAATAAACTATAAAATAATATAGTAATAATAATAATAGAATAATAATAAACAATAAAATAATATAGTAATAATAATAATATTCTATATAATAAATAATAATAATAATAAACAATAAAATAATATAGTAATAATAATAATAATATAATATATAATAATAATAATAATAATAATAATAATAAACAATAAAATAATATAGTAATAGTAATAATAATGATATTATATATAATAAATAATAATAATAAACAATAAAATAATATAGTAATAATAATAATAATATTATATAATAACAATATATTAATAATATAATAATAATAACATAACAATCTAATTAATATAATTTAATATAATAGCTTTGCTGGGTTCCAAAAAAAATATCTATAAATATCCCCCCAAAAAAATCTATATCTGACAAAAAAAAAGAAAGATATACTTAGTGATTTAGAAATATTTTGATGTTTAAAATATAATAATTTTTTTTTTAAAGATTTATGCTTTTAGATTTTATAATTGATTGTCATTTATAAGTTTTTGAAGCCTGAAAAGGAAATCATATTCGCAATTTAACGTCATAGCCCTTAAACAGGCAATTCATCGTCATAATCGCAATTATTTGTTTGACAATTAATCATCAGCCAAATTTCATAATCGTCAGGGCCCTAATATTCATATTAACTTCCAACCTTGTGAATGTTTTGTTAAAAATGTCTATGAAATTTCAAACAGTGAAAACAAATTGTACCATTATTAAAAGTGCAATTTCATGACATCATATAAACTGATAGTGATGTGATTAAAACGTTAAGACAAAATGTAAATATAAATAATGTAAAATATAGCACGAAGTCATATATATGAAGAGGCCCCCTTTAATAGCTTAATATCTTTTTCAGTTGCATTACGCTTGCATGCCGTCAAAAGCCTGGCGAGTAAAAACAAATATGACTAGCCAGTGGCGAATCTTTCTCCAACATGACCGTAGAGGGTTGTTTAATATTAAAAAATAGAAACGATTAAAAACTACAATATTGACGCTCTTCATACTGTAAGTCTACATCATAAGGTTGGTATTGTCGAAACTCTCTGCAGCCAAAGTCGAGGCTTCCTGGAACGGAGCGTAAGCTTAAACTGGAAAGATTAGTTGTTTAGATGAATTATCTAGACAATGTCAGCATGCATTATGTTGAGAAGAGGATCTCAAGTTTCAGCCGTCACAGAGGTTTAGAGCATGAAGGCATCTGTAACCAATGCTCTCGCTCGGTCCAGCAGACTTGTGTTGTTTCTACGCCTTACTCACTCAAATTAGAGTCACTGAACCTTACCAGTAGAAAATTACCTTTGCATGTATCTCTGCCTTTCTTTCACTCTCTAATCACCATTTGGTCCTGGTTTGTCCCAGAGTTTAATTTAAGAGAAACTTTTACTTCCTTGGTTTATTTGATTGGGTCTGACATGGCTAAAGACTGCAATCAGAGCCATTTAGAGGCTTCAACACAGATCAAATCAAGGAGACAGAAGAAAGATGAAACAGCCATGCTGTGCTCACTCTCAGATCCTTTATGAGATGGCCCCAGATCAGAGTCTGTTGTCTACCATCTCCATCTGTTTTACAGAGAAGAACGCTCTAGAACTGACCCAGGACCTGTACATCACTCTCATTCTATTGACTGGCAAGTGGTTTGTGTGCATGGTCACATCTCCATGTAAATACAGCTCTAATCAGCTGGTTGCAGTATTTCAGAATTAAGCCTCATTAGGGGAAACTCTGATACAGATCTGTATACGATATTACTTTCACTTTTTTATTCAAACCAGAGCATCTGATTTCTGTCTATCCCTGTATTGGATTAAAGGAGCCACGGAGAAAATTGAGCATAAATCGAGGCTGGAAAGAAAAGCATCTGCGAGAGGACGGGCGTTATAGGGAATAACTCTGCCATCTAATATTCAGAAACTGGTGGGCTGTGAATGAAAACAATGCAGCAAATATATCTGACTTTTAAGCTATAGTGGGAAGTTAATTACTTTTTAATGTTTATATCATCTGAATAATGGTGATATTAAATGAGCTTAATTGTCTGAGTTAATCATATTCTTCACCAAAATGTACACAATGTATTTTATCACTTCACTCATTTACTGAAAACCATTATAAGATCGTTAAAGCCTTTACACACTTGAGAGATGATCAAATTAAAATACCATGCTTATTAGTGTGTCTGATAATATATCATAATATAATAATATACTACACTAATAATAAAACTAAATATAATAAATAATAATATAATAATATAACAATATAACATAATACATAATAATAATAACATAACATATTACAACATAATATACAATATAATAATATAAGATAACAATATAACATAATATATAATAATAATAATAATATATAATAATATAAAAATATAATATAATATAATATGTCATTATAATAATAAAAATAATAATTATATACAATCATAATATAATATAATATTATAAGATAACAATATAACATAATATATAATAATAATATGATAATAATATAATAATATATAATAGTATACTATAATATGTATAATATAATAATAATAATGTACAATATAATAATAAAACATGATATATAATAATAATAATATAACAATATAATACTAATAATAATATAACATAATATATAATAATTATAATATAATAATAATATAATAATACAATCATTATATAATAATAATAACTAATATATATATATATATATATATATATATATATATATATATATATATATATATATATATCAAATATAATAATATAACATTATCTAGCATCTAGCATATCATACATAATATAATAATAATAATAATAATATATATATAATATATACATATATATATATATATATATATAATAATATATATATATAACATAATATAATAATATAGCATAATATCATAATAATAACATAATGTAGCATCTAGCAAATCATACATAATAATAATAAAGCATAATATAATAATATAATATAATTAAATATAATATAACATAAATATACTATAATAGAGGTTGGCTGGGTTCCAAAAAAATATATATGTGGAAATGTAAAATGGACCAAGAATATATCTGACAATAAGAGATATATTTAGTGATTTAGAAATATTTTTATACTTAAAATATAATTGTTATTGAGCTTAATTGTCAATTTGATTTGTGCCGTTGCAGGCACAGAAATAAGAAATGAGGCTCACTTAACATTATTATTACTAAAAATGAACTCACAATTTAATTCAGTTATGTTAATTAAGGTAAAGTAAAAAATAAATAATAATAAAAAATACTTACCAGGGACTCACTTTTATAGTCGGTGGTGATTTGGCTCAAATTTTAATTTCTGTCTGAATGAATTACATGTGCATGATGGTGTCAAAAAACTTACGTGGGTTTTGAATCTTCACAGAGGAGTCGGGGTCCGGGTGCTGTTTGTGAATGACCTGAGTACAGATCAGCTCCGTAAGAATCTGGAGAGAGTGACATGAGAGCCTTGGTTACTCCCTGACCACCCAATGTGCCCTAAATTATCCTCATCATACAACCAAAGCAGAGTTCATGCAAATATAGGGTCAAAATAACTCATAAATACTCAAACCTGCGGCAAAAGTAAATAGCGTTGATTAAGCTGGACATAAAAGACATTTTAAAAACACTTATTTTGGGAAGTAATTTTGGCAATAGAGAGTAGACAGGACATGATTTGACTGTCTCCCCTACACGAGTACGTCCTATAACTGTCATGGTAAGGTTCCGAAAAAAGAAAAGTTTGCAATTTGCATAGAATTGTTATAAATAAAATTGAGAGTGCTTAAAAGCAGATGTCAAAAAAGTGGGTAAGAGCACTGAGGCTAACCTCAAAGAGCACGTTGTATGTTGTGATGGTGAACTGGTTCGAGTGGAGCATCAGTCGTTCAGTGAGCAGAGGGAACAGGCCGTAACCCAGCATGACCTCTGACTTTCTCCTGCAACACATGACATCCAAAACATCAGTCACGCTCTGATCCGCTTCAATCCAGCCAAAACCCCAACAGGGCATAACAGCAGCCCAGAGTGTCTGAAAAACATCTCCACAGTCGGGGAATGAAGCTGCATCTATTTTAAAACAAATTAGTGTTGGGGGAGGGGGGGGGGTGTACGTAATCCAAATGGGATGGCGAAAGAAAGTGAGCTTTATCCATCAAAACACCACAGACACAACCTTTGGAAAAATACTCACACACGATTACAGACTTTCAATACATTTGCGCATAAATATTTCTATGCTGTGTGAATTAATTTACATTTACATTTATGCATTTGGCAGACGCTTTTATCCAAACTGACTTACAGTGCACTTATTACAGGGACAATCCCCCCGGAACAACCTGGAGTTAAGTGCCTTACTCAAGGACACAATGGTGGTGACTGTGGGGATGTACAATCACCACTTCATAAAAACAAGGTAAACAATGTTATTGTTTCTATTATTATAAACTGGACTCCAAGCTCCGGGACTGTGTACTTACTTTGGTGACAAATATTTGAGAAAGTAGCCCAAAACTTTGAGTGCCTGCACACGAATCCCTTCACTTTTAGATGCCAGTACCTTAAAGATGACTCTGTTATTGACAGAAGAGAAAAATGGAATAAAACAGCAAATGTTAGCGGAAGACGTTCAAAAAAGTATATGCAATAAACCAAGATGCTATACAATGAAAACATTAATAAATACCTATATAAAAATAGTATAGTATAACAATGTAAGGGATAATGTATAGTCAGCCGAAATCAACCCCGACAGGGTCATCAGGACCAGGACTTGGTCTTGTATTTTGCGATGACAACTGGCTATTATAACACGACTGCTATCCAAATAAATGAATAAATAAATGGGCATTACAAATATTGATCTGCGTTGAAGAACTGATAAATCGCTGGACAGCTGCGATTAGTACATTTGCGTAGTAAATAATGACCGCTGACTCCTCATTGTGCATCTTATTACAAGACTACTTGCCGAATAAATAAATGCACATGAAACATTGATGAGTTTATATGATTTTATTAGCTTATTATAGAGATCACACAGTGATCCGAAAAGCAGGAAAGATGACTTGCACTACCCGAATGAGCGGATGTGTGCATGTGCGGTTGTTACTCAGAGATATCAGACCACTAGATGGCGCCATTGACCAATCAGAATAGAGCATTCCAGAGCACCGTGTAATAAGCTTGAATATAACCAAAGTTCAAAGTAACCATATTTAATTTGTCTATCATTTAAACATATTATATGGATGTGTTCCAACAGTTTGATGTTTTCACTGTATTTCTTTCCAACCAAGGAAATGATTGGCAGTGCAGCCTGGTATGTGCACATATCTCCCAAGAGCTGATGTGTACATTCGTATGTAACCAACACCATTACACTGTCTCCATATTAAAACATGTAAATATGCCTATATCCTTCTAGAGCAGGATTTGACAGAAGTGAGATTTGAGTGGTGTTGTCAGATCTGAAATGAAAGTGAGGCCCTCCGTTTTATCGTGACGAGCTGTCCAGACGCCCCCTGCTAGCGTACACATTTAACCCCATTGCTGTCAGTGGAACTAGCATGTCTATAAAGGCTTTGGAAATGTAAAGCCTCAATTTTAGTAGCCTGTATGAGAGCCCAGTACAGCAGCATAGGTATCAGATGAGCCTATGAAAGTGTTTTTATAGGGTTTTGTTGAGCGGGACTCTCTGCTAAGAATGAGGTATTGTGGCCTCACGTCATTCCATGACATTCAACTAACGTAAACTCATCATTCATTTTTTTGTTTTGTTCGTTTCATTTGTTTTTAATAAAGACATTGGTTAATGGAACAGAATATAGAGTCTTTACGCAGCTCTTCTCATACAACAGCAGGTCATAGTGACCACTTAATGTCCAAACAGGAAAAATAAAATGCTTATGACGTGTGCGCTGTATTCCAAGTCATCGGACGCCATTCACCAGCTTTGTGTAAGGCTGAGTGGGAAATTTAAGTCATTATTCACTGATAGTCTCTCACTCCACCAAAGCTAACGTGTAGCCCGCATTTGCAGCCAGAATCTAAAAGTGCCGTTCGTTTACAATACGTGTGAGAACCATATACATTTTGACATCACTGACTTCAGCAGGGGTGAAGATTGTTAGTGAATAACGACTTACACTTTGGTCTGTTTCTCACACAAACCTAAAAAATTGCTTCAGCAGACTTGGAATATAGCGTTGAAATGGACCACATTTATGGTGATTTTTCTGTAGTCACTATGAACTGTTGTTGTATGGCAAGAGCTGTGTATTTCTTTTTATTTTCTCCCCAAATTGGAACACCTAATTCCCAATGCACTCTAAGTCCTCGTGGTGGGGTATTGACTCGCCTAAATCCGGGTGGCGGAGGACGCATCTCAGTTGCCTCCACGTCTGAGACCGTCAATCCACGTGGCTTGTTGAGCGCGTTACCACGGAGACGTAGCGTGAGGCTTCACGCTATTCTCCGTGGCATCCACGCACAACTCACCACACGCCCCACCGAGAGCGAGAACCACATTATAGCGACCATGAGGAGGTTACCCAATGTGACTCTACCCTCCCTAGCAACCGGGCCTATTTGGTTGCTAAGGAGACCTGGATTCCAAACTCGCGACTCTAGGGGTGGTAGTCAGCGACAATACTCGCCGAGCTACCCAGGCAAGAGCTGCGTTAAGATTCTTCATAAATAACTACTTTCATGTTCCATGGAAAAAATACCAATGGTATGAAGGTTTAAGGATTTGGAATGGCTTGTGTATACGCATTAGCAGAATGTTCATTTTTTGGCTGAATTATTGATTTAATAAATGCCTACCAATGCATAGATGAGTAGCAAGTAACAAATTGTTAAAGCTAAAAAAAAATGGAATGTCTGGTTGCCAAGAGCAACCACAGCCTCACCGTATTCCATTTCGCTGATCAAAGGCTTGCACCATTGAGCCGGGATGCTCGGACATCAGTGCCACAAGAAGCTGGAGAACATCCATCAGATTATCATCCTGTGAAGAGTAAATGTAAGTGTATCATATTAATCACCATTTGAAAGGAGCTACAGCTTAAGACATTGATGCAATTACTATATTATAGACTATTTATTACAAGAAACCCCATAACCTCTTATTAGTGAGGAAATATTTTCAAAAATCACAGTTTGAAACAAGCGGGAACATCACTGATTTTAAAAGCTGGGGTTTGGGTGCCACCTGGTGACAGTTTCAGCACAGATTGTTCAGTGGAACAAAGAATGACACAGAACTAGAAATCAACAGTAAATTAGGGAAGCATGACTGAGTGTTGTGTGATCATTTGATACAGGTAGAGGTGACGTCTGTGGAACTATTGGTAATGAGGTGCATGAGGTTACCTCGTGCATTGTGAGCAGGTAGTTGAGAATACTCTGTAGTTCGTCTTCCTTTACGCCATGATCCTACAATTACACGCAACAGAAACGCAAGAGTTACCTGTACCGCACTTCTCAAGTTGACTCCTTCAGACCGTTTGTTATTTGTACGGTCATTCCACTATACCTTCATGATCAGTTGTTTGACAAACAACAGCAGGAACGCTCGGAGAGAATGAATCTCTTTCTGATTGGGTCTCGGTCCGTCTATAAACAAACGGATATATGATATCAGCCACAAAATCAAGAATAATCAAGAGAAATGTTTCATTTTTGTTAATTGCACGTGTTTAAAACTAGCTTAATTTCAGAATGTTTCAGAAATTTGATTATGGTTTATATTGTATTCCTATTATGTGCACCCAAATAGCTCCACGGGAATCAAGAAGTATTTTTCTTGTGGTAATGTGGGAGACCATGTAAATGAGTCCTGAACGAGACAAGCGGGAGAGAAGTCGAATGTGGAAATTACACAGAGATGAGGTGTGTCAAGCGCACAGACAAATTAGTCCGTTCCGTTATTATTGGATGTGATGTTCTCCCACAGCAGCTTTGAGGCAAAGAAACCCTGCCGTGTCCTTTTCATCCAGAGACACTAAGCATTACTGAGATAAATCAAATAGGCCATTTCTAAAGGAGTAATCATGGCAGGGTTCTTAAAACAAATATAAGCTAATAAAATCATGATGAACTATTAAGGCTGCTTTCAGACTAGAGATTTTGATGTAGATCTGAATCTGTTTGAAGTCAGAGTTTGGTTCATTTGGTTGGTGTGAAAGGGATTTTCTGAACTCTGATGTGAAACAGCGAACCGCACTACAGTCAACCTAAAATGTGGTCCTGGGTGTGGTTCATTATTTTGTGAAACTATCTCATTATTTAAAGATAATATTGCATTATTCTAAGACTATCATTTCAAAATGATGACATATCTCAAATTATTGTGTTAGTATAAGCGAAACGGGGGTATCGCTTTTGTAGATGTGGCCGCCGTGAGTATACATCACCACCGATCCTCCACCTGGTCCTCTAATGGTTAGACGGTGACCTAGAGAGGCCTTCACCCATTGTGAAATTTGGTGGAGGATCGGTGGTGATCTGGGGGTGCTTCAGCGAGGCTGGAATCTGCAGATTCGTCTTTGTGATGGACGCATGTATCAAGTCACGTACAAGGTTATCTTGGAAGAAAACTGCTCTGACAATGTTCCCCAACGCTGAGAATTGGTTTCTCCAGCAGGACAATGCTCCATGCCACACAGACAGGTCAATCAAGGGATGGATGGACAGGTCAATCAAGGGACTGGATCAAGACCCCGTCATGGCCAGCCCAATCTCCAGACCTGAACCCCATTGAACACCTCTGGAATGTGATCAAGAGGAAGATGGACGGCCACAAGCCATCAAACAAAACCGAGATGCTTGAATTGTTGCGTCAGGAGTGGCATAAAGTCACCCAACAGCAATGTGAAAGACTGGCAGAGGGCATGTCAACACACATGAAAGCTGTGATTGAAAATCAGGATTATTCCAGCAAATATTGATTTCTGAAATCTAAGTTAAAACATTAATATTGTGGGATTTTTTCATTGTGTTTTATCTTGAATATTGATAATATAGATATTATCTCAAAATATATCTTTTTTATTGTAGCCATCGCTCTTGCCACACCAGCAATCATGTGCATAAGAAGGGAAATGGTATATTACCCCATAACTGATGTTAAAGTTGTCATTTTGACAAATATAATCAATCTTATAGTGTCACCTCTGGATAGACCTTAATGATTGCCATCCATTGCCACATTTGTTCTCTGTTGTGAGGGATATACTATATATTCTGGCAGCCAAAAGTTTGGAATAATGTACAGATTTTGCTCTTATGGAAAGAAATTGGTACTTTTATTCACCAAAGTGGCATTCAGCTGATCACAATGAATAGTCAGGACATTAATAATGTGAAAAATTGCTATTATAATTTGAAAAAAATTTTCAGAACGTCTTAAACTACTTCAAAGAGTTCTCATCAAAAAAATTAGTGCAGCGATGACAGCTTTGCAGATCTTGTTATTCTAGCGGTCAGTTTGTCCAGATACTCAGGTGACCTTTCACCCCACACTTCCTGTAGCACTTGCCATAGATGTGACGGGCGCTTCTCACGCACCTTACAGTCTATCTGATCCCACAAACGCTCAATGGGGTGAAGATCCGTAACACTCTTTTCCAATTATCTGTTGTCCAATGTCTGTGTTTCTTTGCCCACTTTGCACCCCTGAGTCTTCTGTTTACTGTTGTACATGAAACTGGTGTTGAGCGGGTAGAATTCAATGAAGCTGTCAGCGGAGGACATGTGAGGCGTCTATTACTCGAACTAGAGACTCTGATGTACTTATCCTCTTGTTTAGTTGCACATCTGGTCTTCCACACCTCTTTCTGTCCTTGTTAGAGACAGTTGTCTTTATCTTTGAAGACTGTAGTTACACCGTTGTGTGAAATCATTGCATTGTATCACCTTCATTCCTCAAAACAATGATTGACTGATGAGTTTCTAGAGAAATCTGTTTCTTTTTTGCCATTTTGGACCTAATATCAACCTGAAGACATGCCAGTCTATTGCATACTGTGCAACTCAAACACAAACACAAAGACAATGTTCAGCTTCATTTAATGAACCAAATATCTTTAAACTGTGTTTGATATAATGGCGAGTGATTTTCTAGTATCAAATGATCAATTTATCATGATTACTCGAGGATAAGGTGTTGGAGTGATGCTGCTGTCTAGATTTGATCATAAATGACTTTTTTAAATAGTGATGGTGCTGTTTAACATCAGTAATGTCCTGATTATACTTTGTGATCAGTTGAATGCCACTTTGGTGAATTAAAGTAACAATTTCTTTCCAAAACAGCAAAATCTGAACATTATTCCAAACGTTTGGCTGCCAGTGTATAATATATATATATATATATAAAGCAATACCCCTGAATACTAACTCAATAATTTGAGATATTATGTCATTATTTTTAAATGGTAATCTTGGAATCATGCAATTTTATCTTAAAATATTGAGATATAAAAAAAAAATTACTTGTGAACTGGATTTTTTTATTTCTATTTGACTTGGCTCAAACGGGCTTCCATAGTTTTGGTGATAAATAATTAAATAACACTTCTAAACTACTATATTCTTCTCCTGAGTTGCTGTCTACCTACAGTGGTAAATAAATGCATATAGCTTTTTAATCCCAGTGAGACTCAAATCAACCAATCCAACAAGCTGTAAGATATTCCTTTAGAAATACATAGTTTTAATGAGTGTAAACTGATATAGTCCCACATGGATCCTTTAAGACAAAGTTTCTCATATTCTCTGCTCTCGGGATGTGTTGAGAAGTTAGTTTAGTGATTCAGCGGGTCTTACCGAGACCCTTGGGCGTGATTCCGCTGCGGTCCAGTGGGTTTACAACCCAGTAGAAATACTTGAGCGTGTGCATGACCTGCAGTACGGTTCCTACTCTTCGGATGGCATTGAAGATGGTGACAGTGCTGATGAATTCCGTGGCAAGGTAGGTGTAGAGAACCAACTGCACCTGTTGGGGGCAGCAAATCAGTTTAAACCACAAATTAACAGACCGTTTGAGAAAACAAAGAACTGGTAAACTATTTAGCGAGCAAGTCATGTAAAAGTATGAGTTTGTGTTTATGTGGCTTGCATAAATGGATGAGTAAGATACCTTAGCTGGGGCATGAATCCAGATGGTAGGGTTGAAGAGGACATGGTCACACAGCTGTTTCAGTGGCAAGATGCCAGTGGGAAGGTTGCTGAGGTAACGGGCAAAGGCAAGGACGATTTCCAGAACGGGTCGTGTCACATGTACTTTGGAAGACTGAGGAGAGAATACAGGCAAAATAAGACATCAGAAAAACATAAAACGATAAATATAATCAACACTACAGGACAAAAAGGAACAGTTCACGTCTTCTGTATGGCACAAGCGAGTAAGCATGGCATACAGTAATAAATATGCTCTCATACAAACGGTTAAAATGGTTAGTCTGAATGAACGATAGAAGCCGCATCAGCTCTGTAGATCTTTTACAGATACAGATTAAATCAGGTTCTAGTTCTGCGTCTTTCCACAGCATGATTACTGCGGTCATGGTGTGACCTGAGGTCAGATTAAGCTGTGAACATCAAGGACATTTTAGTAGTATGAGTAACAGAAATTAATTACAGGATGAGAAAGTTAGTATGCATGACCATATTAAAAAAAAAAAAAAAAAAAAAGAAAGAGTAAAAAGAAAGAAAAAGACAATAAAAAAAAAGAAGAAATTGGCAAGTAGTCCAAGACCAGGGCTGGGCTGGTAATCTGGCATACCGGGCATTTTCCCGGTGGGCCGACGATTAGGGGCGCATTCCCGATTAGGGGCGCATTGGCCATCGGGAGAACCGAGCCAGCCGGTGGGTCTGCCGTGCTAAGCTAAAATGAGCCGGCGCGTTATGCAGAACGGACCACAAAACGGTGCTGTGATATGCAGAAAAGGACAGTGACCACACCCCCCCCCCCCCGCTCAACAACTTTTGGCAAACCCCCCCCACACACAGTTTTGGGCCAGTTGCCATGTAAATTCCGGGGCCGATTTCTCTTCCCAGTCCAGCCCTGTCCAAGAATAATGATCATGCAATGTTACTATACATGCAACTTTGTTAAACAAGTGTTCCCTGGTTCCCTGGCATTAGTGGGATTTAAGGAACACTCACCTTCTCCAGTGTGTAACCGATGACAAGAAAGCCCTTGCAGGCCAGCACCTGCTCTTGCATAGCTACAGAGCCCTTCAGCAGCTCCATCACAAATGACAATAGTGTGCAACTGAGAAAAAGACATATAGTCAAAGATGCATAACTAAACAAAACAACAAGCAGACAAATAACACACAGTCCTGATCTAGCTCAGGTTTTAAATATAGAGTTCACACTGTAGTTCAGTACCATGAACCCTGCAAATGAATAAGATCAAGTGTAGTGTTCATTCTGATAATAAACTGTTTGAAAGTGATGCAAAAACATGGTTTTGCAAAACTTATTGGCCTAATTGGCCAATGACCTCCAGTGGGTCATCTTACATTCGTTGATCATTTAGATGAGTATTTATGCCATAGAAATGAAAACATTTGCAATATCGCATTATTGATAAACTGTGCAGATTTAAATGGTGTTAACGTTAGCTAGCTTGATAACATACATTAATTGAAATTGCCTGTAACAGTATTGGAAGTCTCAGCTGTAATGGGTTGAATTATGCCAAGGTTTGTTTATATCATTCTAGCTTTTTTTTTCCCCAATGTTTTCGTATATTTATCAGACACTGCAAAAATTAGCTCATTATAATATTTGTGGTGGGGCCAGTGTAAATGTTCCAGGGCAAGAAGCAATCTGAACTACAGCCCCAATTGGCACGCCCTTAAATAGTTTGGGTGCCATGAAAAAACTAAAAGCTAGCGAGGGGACTGGGTGGCTCAGCGAGTATTGACGCTGGCTATCACCCCTAGAGTCACGAGTTTGAACCAGGGCGTGCTGAGTGACTCCAGTCAGGTCTCCTTAGCAACCAAATTGGCCCGGTTGCTAAGGAGAGTAGAGTCACATGGGGTAACCTCCTCGTGGTCGCTATACTGTGGTTCTCACTCTCGGTGGGGCGTGTGGTGAGATGTGCGTGGATGCCGCGGAGATTAGCGTGAAGCCTCCACACATGCTACGTCTCCACGGTAACATGCTCAACATGCCACGTAATAAGATGCACGGATTGACGGTCTCAGACGCGGAGGCAACGGAGAGTCGTCCTCACTATGCCACCACGAGGACCTAGAGCACATTGGGAATTGTGCATTCCAAATTGGGGAGAATTAAATAAACAAAAACACTAAAAGCTAGCATTGTGTCCACTGGGTCTTCACAAGTTTAGGAGAGAAAACATTAACTGTGTTCATTCTTTTTCCCCCCACTGAGACACACAGGGCAGAAGTCATGTATTCTCACCAGACAGAGGTGTCCAGCTCGTCGCCGGTGTGCTGGAGGTAATCCAGCTGTGCAAACAGGGGAAAGAGGACCTGAACTCCTCCTATAGAGTGGATGGCACTCTGAACTGAGTGCGTCACCACTGCTTTGACGTCCTGAGACACAGAAATGCATTGCATTAAATATCAGATTTGCTTGGTAATTGTACGTCGCGTCTTGTCTTACTGTTGTACACGGAGGCACTCGACTCAGAATGGCATTTGCATATTGTTCTGACACAGCCGTGAAACAACTATTCCAGAACGACAAAGTTATTTCCTGAATCTATGCTCTGTATGCATAATGAGAGAGAGAGAAACAGAGACAGACTGAGGAAAATTAAATAGAGAAAGATGGCTGAGAGATGCTTCTTAACGTGTCTGTAATCAGACCAGGGCTCTCCCAGATGGCAAATGATAACACATCCATAAAAATCATCCTTCGAGAGAGATCTACTTCATCTATTCAGCATGTGAAGAAGCCAATACAGCTTAAAAGGCTTTTGCTTTCTAACTGAAATACAAATGACAAATTAAGTATTACATGGCTCCCACTCTTTAACACCATCCACTTTTCAAGACTATTCCATGACCTATCAAGTCATTCCGGATGACTGGAAAAGGCACTTTATCTCCTATAATAGCAGGGTCCCCACGGTCACACGGGGACCCTGCTATTATATAAATGAATTAAATAATTACCTAATTAATATTAAAAGCTGGCAGCCTCCATTGGAAAATGTTGAAGACTAAATTAGATGCTTTCAGCACTGAACTCATGGTGTGCAGGATAGGGCACAGGTGTGTGCCGTGTTTTGCTGAGCGAGATGATAAAATGGTCATATTCTTAATTATGTTAACGTACGGTGATGAGCTCGATTCATTAGCCCACAGACTGCAGTCCACCTGGCGGAGCAGGTCTCCGCATGCAGCTGCACATGGCTGGTGAACAAGCTGTGATGAAGAGCATACCTGCAGCATGAGGGCGTGTGGAGAGTGCACAAAGATGGAGGTGTTGTCCTTGGGGGAGGACTCCAGACACAGCTGAGCATCAGTGGCTCTGGGATTATAGGTGAAGGCAATACTGGCAGACAGCTTGCCGTCATATAGCAGCATCTTGTGATGTTCTGCAAACAGCAGGTCACTCTCGGCCTTATGCTTGAACGTGCCCTAAATGAATCAAAGAGAGAGATGTTTAAACCAGAGCAATTCTGCACATGCACAAGAGCGTGTTAAAAAGAAGAGTGTTAATTATTCAATGCATGAAGAGGGTCAAAATGACAAAGCTATCCTGTTTATATCTTTATCTTCAAGAACATAAGAATTAGATCGTGCATAACAGTTTTATTCATGTTTATTTGCTCACTTTAAATGTTTTAAAATTAAAAGATACAATTCTGTGTTCTTTCAAATAATTGCAACTTTTCCTGAGTCGACTCTTTAGGAGCCTTTATCACAAACACATTCAAAACATCAAATAGTGCAGACAGATTTCTCCACTGGAGTGATCAAACCATCATCTGCTACTCATTAAAACACCAAACAACTGCACAAAACTTCATCTCCGGGACAATCTGGTCTGTAGTCTGGATCATCATTATCATCATTATCATCATCATCATCTGAGTACTCTGATTGTGACTCCAAAACCATTACGGGTGTCTCGTTGAACATTTCCAAAGCCTCCTCTGCTGTATATGGGTCGCGTCTAAAGGGATCCCTCTCACGTCAATCTCACACGCCGTTAATTTGAAGTCACACAGCAGTAGGGCTGCAACTAATGACTATTTTGATAGTCGATTAATCTAACGATTATTCGACTATTCTGCAATTAATCATTAGCCCTTAACACGATTATTCTGCTTGTGTCCCGACTTAAACGGTCGTATTAAACGTGTTTACTAACAATAAAGAGGACAAAATCATCTTTATAAATACCTCTAAATGACATTCACTGAATTAAAGGTCAAAACATATTTTAAGTTTAATTCAGTAAAGAAATTCACAGCAAAAAATCAAATTATTATCAAGTGTTTTTGTCTTGTTTTCCATTTAAAAATGTCTAAAAATCCTTAAAACAAGATACATTTACTTGAGAAGCAACATATAGGATATTTAGACTTGCTGTATGAGGATGTATCTTAAATATACAGTAAGTGTATTTTGTATATAAGTGTATTTTATTCACTTGGTTATACTTCTGCGAGTGCAGTAAAGACAAAATATACTCATATTCAAGATCTATTCACCAAAAGCAAGTCTAAATATCTTACATGCTGCTTCTAAGGTGAATGCATCTTTTTTAAATGATTTTTAGATATTTTAATATTTTTAATATTATATTCAACATTCTCAGATAATATATTTTTCTTCTGCAGTAGCTGCTAAAGTAAATGAATGCAATTTATATTGGAAAACAAGCCAAAACAGAAACAAATCATAAACGTATTTTGTTGCCGTGTATAATGGGGCGAAGACTTCCTCTCTCACCTTTCTGTTCACTTCAATCCATCTTTAACTCACAAAAACACAAACTCTCTCTTATTAATAAAGCTGCGTATTGCCAATTTTCTTCACGATAAGAAACACACAGTGACACATATATTATGTTTCAATAAGTCAAGAGCAATCATGTTATAGTCTAGCTGCATTAACTGTGTGCGCTCGAGGGACGAGCGTCCCGTGACAGAGTGCATCAGCCGGTGCAGTTTCAATCTCCCCCTTAGATCGGGACATTCACACAACTCAAGAGGCGCTGACCGCACAGAGAAATGCCCGTTTCAGAGTTTGTAGTTATTTACATGATCTGCTTCTGCATTATTTGAACTTTAATAAAGATATAATGCATTAAACATAACTGAAATGTAAACAAATGTGTCGGTGAAGAGATATTGTTGATATTGATCAGTGGAGGACATCAATCAGTTCTTTTGATAAGCATCTGACTGGGTGGTCTATTGCTAACTAACTCGTCCTTTACATTAGAGGCTCCGGGTTTTAATGCATTCATACGGAACTTTACATTTTAATAACCAAAGATTGCATCCGCACCCCAGTGGATGTATATCTTGAGTGGGGACAATTTCTTTGCAATTCGACTGGAAAGGAGCTGCAGGTCTCACAGCAACGAGGAGCGCTCGCCGGCCATTCTCGTCACTGCAGCACATATGTTGCTATCTTCATACTACCGTGTAATTAATGCATATAAATAAAGCTTTCAAATGCGGTTCATAAGCATGCGGTTATTTTACCCAGATCAAACCTTCCTCTCAAACTCTCTAATCGTGACAAAATCACTGCAAGGAAATCAAGTTTAAATTATTTATTTTAATATTATTACGTAGTATTAAAGAAAAAGTTAAGAGTGGAGACAGGTAACAGGATGGGGGAAAACTGGGTCCAAAGGCAGATTTAAACCCAGGTCGTCCACATGGAAAAACCACATCTACACTTGAGGATGCAGTTTGACTTTAATTTCTTTAATAATAATAATTCCTTACATTTATATAGCGCTTTTCTAGGCAATCAAAGTGCTTTACCTAGCATAGGGGGAATCTCCTCAACCGCCACCAGTGTGCAGCATCCACCTGGATGATGCGATGGCAGCCATAGTGCGCCAGAACGCCCACCACACACCAGCTATTGGTGGGGAGGAGAGAGTAGAGTGATGTAGCCAATTCAGGGATGGAGATTAATACGAGGCCATGATAGATAGGCGCCAATGGGGGGAATTTGGCCAGGACACCGGGGTTACACCCCTACTCTTTACGAGAAGTGTCCTAATGACCACAGAGAGTCAGGAACTCGGTTTAACATCTCATCCGAAGGACAGTAGCCTTTTTACAGTATATTGTCCCCGTCACTATGCTGGGGCATTAGGACCCACACAGACCGTAGGGTGAGCACCCCCTGCTGGCCCCCCTAATACCACTTCCAGCAGCAACCTTGGTTTTCCCCAGGAGGTCTCCCATCCAGGCACTGGCCAGGCTCAACCCTGCTTAGCTTTAGTGGGCAACCAGGCAAGAGCTGCAATGTGATATGGCTGCCAGATTATTTGCTTTGTTTCCACCAGATTATTTGAGTACAAATAGCTGCACTGTGTGGCAGGTTTGTACAACTAGCATAAACAGTCACTCCGTAATAATAGTAATAACGTTATATTATTGACATTTTTAATGCTCTCCGTCATTAATATGCTGAGGCGAGCAGAAAAAGCGCCATAGCATTATTTAAATGTTTTATTACGTTAAAAAAATAGAGTATTTCCAGACAAAATTTACAATGTGCTAACTACTAAGTATTAGCTCTAGCAGTTTGGTAGTGTTTGAATGTTTTGTCAGTGCTTCAAAATGCACCTGTCATAAATGTTAAAAAGATGAAAAAGGGGCCTGTGAAGCTCAACAAGCAAAGACGCTGACTATCACACCTGGAGTCGTGAGTTTGAATCCATGGTTTGCTGAGAGACTCCAGCCAGGTCTTCTAAGCAACCAAATTGGCCCGGTTGCTAGGGAGGGTAGAGTCACATGGGGTAACCTCCTTGTGGTCGCTATAATGTGGTTCTCGCTCTCGGTGGGGTGCGTGGTGAGTTCTGTGTGGATGCTGCAGAGAATAACATGAAGCCTCCACACGTGCTAGGTATCTGCGGTAACGCGCTCAACAAGTCATGTGATAACATGCACGGATTGATGTCTCAGACGCAGACAACTGAGATTCCACCGCCATCCGGATTGTGGCGAAACACTCAATCTGTGTGGCGGAGGCCCAACTGAACCTTTCCTCTGCAATGGTGGCTGGATGCTGCAGAGGTATCAAGAGGTATGGGTGAAGAGGTTATTCAGTCTCCCAAAACCAGCTGTCACCAAATTGCTGATTTGTCCAACTTAAAAGAATCACGTGTGCTTCCAGGCCATTTTGCCACAATGTCAGTGAAGACCCCGGTGATCACACACTACTTGAACATTAATGGCTGGATAGCCCTTACTTCAAATGTACAAGGGCTAATTCACCACAGGACTTGCCACTGAGATAAGGGTGCCATCGATGATGCCAATCACAGTCTTGCTGACCAATGACCTGCTGAGCCACAGGCCATCACCAACCACCTCCATAAAAACACTAACACAAAATACATTGCAAAATGAGAGAGTATTTTTGGTCATCAAATGGGATGTTTTGTATTTAAACGCTGAAGGGTTTTAACTTCTCTGTCATCAAAAAACCAAGTTGAAAATCGTATGTTTGTTGCCACGCAACACCACACAGCTTCACCAGAGCCCCATTTAACAGACACAGTCTGTATCTTTCACTCCATATATATTTAATGCTATATCTCTCATTGTGTCAAGAATAAAAGTGGCGTTCTTATTGGTTTTTGAAGAGTGTGCATATGTATGTCCTCAAGTGCGGTAAAGGGAAGTAAATAGTGGGAAACCCCATCAATGCAGCTCAATGCTCCGACAGGCCACAAAGAAAACAACACACGAGCAACAGAGGAAATGTGCAAATAAAGCAAAACAAGGGAGAACAGAAAATAGCGTAGTCATCCTCAGTTATGGGGTTCGTTATTAACAGCAGCGTCGTGGTGAAATAACGTTGCTATGGAGTTGCTTAGTGCTTACTTCCCAAACCGCTTGTATACTGTAGTAAAGAGTACGCCACGTACAAAGTGCATATAAACGTAATGTCTATTTCGTGTCTTTAGCAGTGGTCTCATAATAAATGGCTTTGATATCCATTCGATCACTGCAGAAGTTGTTCCTCCAACCACTGTGTAACATCATTAACACCACCTCCACATTGTTGAACCAACATCAAGTCGGAGTGGTGGTGGTGTAGTGGTCTAAAGCACATAACTGGTAAACTTGTAATCAGAAGGTTGCTGGTTCGATCCGGGGGGATTGTCCCTGTAATAAGAGCACTGTAAGTCACTTTGGATAAAAAGCATCTGCCAAAACGCATATAAAAAAATAAATAAAAAAATTAAATAAAATTAAAATAAAGTGGCTTTTATTGTCATTGCAATAGTGTTAATTTTGTCAGCATTTTTTTTATTTAGTCTTAGTCCTGTCAAATGTCCTTGTTAGTTTTTATCATATTTAGTCAAGCTTATTCTGTTTGTTTAGTCAAGTTTTAGTAGACAAAGTCTTACCTGAGTCAAAGAAAACCCTCAGTATTTAGTCTAGATTTAGTCAATGAAAACTGTTGACATTGTAGTAATATTTTTGTCACGTTTAGACAAGTAAAACATCAAGAAATCCAAGTGTTGCACTAGAAGTAAATCATTGCAATGATTTTAACTTAACAAAACCCTGAGTATCCAAAAAAGAAAACTCAACACACTCAAAACTAGGTGGTACTTTATGCAGGTTATGCAGGCATATTACTGCAGACATCTTTTTTGAGGTATGTTTTTGTAGGCAATTCGTTTTTATATCATATTCAAATTCATTTTGATGCCAAATCAAATTAATTTAATTTTGATGGTAATGTGAAGGACAAATAAACACAGCATTGTCACCATGTCAAATACACAAGTCATTGGTCTATACTCAATCTTACGTTACCTTTCCCGCTCATTATCAGCTACTTCACAACAATGTGCTAGCCTATTAGCTTCATGAGTTCGGTTTAGCTATAAAACACAGCCTACATAATGTAACGCCACCGCCTTGTCTTAATATAGCGTATTAAGTTGTCTAATATAGTTGTCTTAATATAACTTTTAAAAAAAACAACAACCTAACATTACCACCAAGACATTAACCGACCTCAATTTATTTGTGGTTAGCCTTCATACCATCGTCTCTTTCTCCCAAGTCCAACTGTTGCTGTCATTATTTTATCGCGCCGCTGTTTTGTGGTCCGCGTTCTGCATAACGCGGCGGCTCATTTGTGCTTATCGCGGCCCATTCGGCACGTTTCGCGGCAAACACACCGGCCCGCTCGGTTCTCCCGATGGTCAGTCATATTTATATACGTATAGAAATTCAGAAATAACAGACTATAATACTTTGTCTCCTCTTTTCCCCCAAGACAGAAATAAAGAGAGATTTTATTTGTAAACTACATTTTAGTCTCGTCTTTTTTCGTCAGTAATATTTAATGTTGATAGAGTCACAGTTAGTGTTTAATGACTTCGGTGCTGTCTCGTTATCATCTCATCTTAGTCATGGAAAAAAAGGTGCGACTTGAGTCGTTAACATATTTCAGAGCTCATAGTTTTCAGATGCTAACTGTAAATTAACACTATATTGCTAACCATGTACAGCTAGCTACAGTACACAGCAAAAGCGAGACAACGTTCCTCCAGGACCATGGTGCTACATAAAAACAACAAAGGACCAACATAGGACCACATGAGACTACACAACGAAATAAAATACCTATATAAACTACCTATATATACCTATATAAAGTGCACGTGCAAACATGTGCAAAAAGTACAGGACAGTACAACAAATTACTGACAATGAACAGGACAATAGACAGTGCAGCGCCGACCAGTACTCAGTAGTGCAAAAGATGACAGTTTCTAAAAATGTAAACATAACATACTATGAGATAATGTTATATGCACATAGCAGTTATTGAGGTAGCAGACAGTTATAAAGTGACAGTTATTAAAGTGCAACTCAGGACACATGTGTGTCAAACCAGTCTCTGAGTATTGAGAAGTCTGATGGCTTGGGGAAGAAGCTGTTACACAGTCTGGCCGTGAGGGCCCGAATGCTTCGGTACCTCTTGCCAGACGGGAGGAGGGTAAAGAGTTTGTGTGAGGGGTGTGTGGGGTCAGTCCACAATGCTGGTTGCTTTGTGGATACAGTGTTTTTTGTAAATGTCTTTGATGGAGGGAAGAGAGACCCCAATGATCTTCTCAGCTGTCCTCACTATCCTCTGCAGGGCTTTGCGGTCCGAAACGGTGCAAGTCCCAAACCAGGCAGTGATGCAGCTGCTCAGGATGCTCTCAATAGTCCCTCTATAGAATGTAGTGAGGATGGTGGGTGGGAGATGTGCTTTCCTCAGCCTTCGAAGAAAGTAGAGACGCTGCTGGGCTTTCTTGGTGATAGAGCTCTATGCTAGTCTCTAGTTACTGTTCATCGCTGTTGGAGCTTGTGACTGTTAGATGCAGACCTTTTTATCTACCACGGAATTCACCACTGTTTGCATAACCGGAGTTTACATTCCCCAGCCTAACGCTAAGGAAGCGCTCTGTGAACTGTATGGGGCTATGAGCGAACTGCAGAACGCTCACCCCGACGGACTGTTTGTTGTCGCCGGAGATTTCAACCATGCAAATCTCAAGACAGTGCTCCCTAAATTCCATCAGTATGTGGACTTTGCAACGAGAGGCGACGCGCTTGATCTTGTTTACACAAACATCCCAGGCGCGTGCCGGCGGAGCCCCGCCCCACCTCGGCTACTCAGACCACATCTCTGTTATGTTAATTCCAGCATACAGACCGCTCGTCAGACGCACAAAACCGCTTCAGAAGCAGGTGAAAACCTGGCCAGCAGGAGCCATCTCTGCTCTTCAGGACTGTTTTGAGTGTACTGACTGGCACATGTTCAGGGAGGCTGCAACATATGGCGATTCTACCAACTTGGAGGAATACACAGCATCAGTGACCAGCTACATCAGCAAGTGCATTGATGATGTCACTTTCTCCAAGACCATCACCACACGCTCCAACCAGAAGCCGTGGATGACTGCGGAGGTGCGCACGCTGCTGAGGTCCGAGACTCCGCCTTCAGAGCAGGCGATAAGGCAGCCCTAAGAACAGCTAGGGCCAAACTGTCACGGGCAATCAGAGAGGCAAAGCGCTGCACGCCCAGAGAATCCACAGTCACTTCCAGGACAGCGGTGACACGCGCGCATGTGGCAGGGCATCCAGGCCATCACCAACTACAGGACAACATCAGTTGCCTGTGACAAAGATGCCTCCCTTCCAGATGCGCTGAGCGACTTCTACGCTTCGGTTTGAAGTGCAGAACGGCGTGATGGCGGGAAGTCCACCCCTCCTCCCAACGACCAGGTGCTCTGTCTTACCACGGCAGATGTGAGGAAAACTCTACGTAGAGTCAACCCACGGAAGGCTGCTGGACCAGACAACATTCCTGGCAGAGTGCTCAGAGGATGTGCAGACCAGCTAGCAGATGTTCTTACCGACATCTTCAACATCTCTCTGAGCAGCGCCGTTGTTCCAACGTGCTTCAAGGCCACCACCATCATCCCCATGCCAAAGAAGTCTTCAGTGTCCTGCCTCAGCGACTACCGTCCCGTCGCGCTTACACCCATCATCATGAAGTGCTTGAGAGGCTCGTCATGAGGCAGATTAAGACCCAGCTGCCCCCTCACTAGACCCACTGCAGTTTGCATATCGTTCAAACCGTTCAACGGACGATGCCATCACCACAACCCTCCATCTGGCCCTCACCCACCTAGACAATAAGGACTCATACGTTCGAATGCTGTTCATAGATTTCAGCTCAGCATTCAACACAATCATTCCCCAGCACCTGATTGGAAAGCTGAACCTGCTGGGCCTGGACACCTCCCTCTGCAACTGGATCCTGGACTTCCTGACTGGGAGACCTCAGTCAGTCCGGATCGGGAACAGCATCTCCACCACCACCACACTGAGCACTGGGGCAATAATTGCTGAAACATCGTTCGTGGTTCGAACGATGGATATGCAACATAGTTACTAGGGTTTCGGGAAACAGTCGGGACTAGCTAGTTTGTTTCTCTAATGATGCATCGTACTATGGTGGCTCAGCAGTGCGTTATGTCGTTGTAACGAGGACTGTTTACAGTGTTTCCATGACCCGGATGGTTATGAGGTTTAGGGGGGTGAGTGTAATGGGAGTCAGCTGGTACGTGATTGCTAAACCTCACTCCCCTGGCCTCAAGAGGCGCACTAGTGACTGATGCCTTTAGCCTCCTCATTAGCGCGTCCGCCTCCCATGCTGGAGACCCGGTTCGAATCCCGCTCTGTCGAGTAGGACCTGCATCCACTTGTGCATACATACAGCCTTTAACCCTACAGTCAGTAAGTGATAGGCCCCTAATTGTACCAACACAAGAGGCACAAAATCACTCTCCCAAAGCTTTACATTTAGAGTACCTCAGTGTACACTGAAACAAACATCTCCGTACTAGCTCATACTAGCTTTTTGTGTTACAGCACCTCTACAGTGATTCGCTTTTGTTGTATTATTACTCATCAGCTTTGGGTAAAAGTGTCTGCTATATGAATCAATGTGGTAGTGCAAATAAACAAGCATATTAAAGCATCAGAGAAATAAATCTCTTATATAAGTGTGAACTGAGCATACCTTGTATCCAGGCCCCAGCTGATAGATGGCGAGTATCTGAGCAGCACTTAGAGATTCACTGAATAGATACACCGCCCCCATCTGACCGCAAAACACGCGGTTGGCATCTGCCGTCTCTGATGAACCCAGGAAACACTTGTCGAATGTCTGTGAAGAACAGGTCAGAAGGAACAGCTTTGTGTTTTTCTGTCAATGCTGCATGCTTATACTGTTTTGGGATGTTCAATGAAAAATATCAACCTTTTTATTACTATTTCTCCTTAAAATGGATCAGTGATAATGTGCATACAGTAGTTTTACTTCTACATCTACATGCACACAATAAGAGCAATAAACCATGAAGTCCTTTTCACTTTGTGTCTTGACAGAGGAAACCATTTAAGAAAAAATACTGTGCTGCAAATGCCACGAAAAAGAAAGCGCCTGCCTCAATCTAACGTCGCCTTGTGCGAAGCCGTTTCAGTATAATAAGGCTTGTCTATAATACATCATCTCAATTGAAAAGCCAACGTGTCCTGCATGCGCACTCATTGGTCATTGACAGAATTCAGCAGCTTAGGCGAGGAACAGCCATGTGAAATGAATAGCAGACGGCTGAATGAACGCATTAAATGTCCATGTGCTAAAAGTACATGTTTGGCTTTGTTATTGTTCAGCCGTCAAATGAGTTTGCATTGGAAATGGACTGTGAAGTCAACAAAAGTTGACAACTTTCAAACAGCTTTTGAAGTGTCTGGGTATTTTGGCATATATATATCTGCTTCAATTTGAAAAATCAGGTGCCTTGAGCACGTTAGAAGTCAGAGGCAGTCTTTTCAAAATACTTACATCACTTGTGTTGACAAACCAGGTGATCTCGCCATATGACGCCAACTCTCCATTGACATAGCAGCTAATTTCACTGTTCTTCCAGCGATTATAGATGTGCACTATGGTCACCATATACCACTGTATAAAACAAGATAATAACAACAGTGAAGACTAGAACACATTATGGTGTTCTTGAAGTAAAATCAACATCACAAAGCTATACAGTCTGTAGAAAAACCCAATCCATAAGCAATCTTCTGTCTTTGTCTCGTGTTTCTTCAAGTCTTCAACTCTGCTACAGTTATGAGACTGTGGTCCATTTACACCCTCTGGCTACAATCTCACCCAGATCTTCTTGAATTTCCATTAAATAGTGGGAAAAGTCAATGAAGGTGCTTATCCCTTAGGTTAGGCCTCTCCAGAGGGAATATAATGGAACAGACTGGAAATATAGGCCAAAAATGCTCTATAAAAAGCTTTGCTTAAGCTTGTACATCAACCTTCATGGTGTTAGACATATGAATTTAAGCCGAACCCCAACCCTGCCCCATAAGAGTCACCAGTCTGTGATACCGCTATGGTTGGAGTGCCCGTTTAAAAAAACATTTCTAAATCAAATAACGTTAAAAGCACATTTTGTTCTAGTGTGGTGCAGAGATTTAGACTAAATGTAAGATCATCCATCACTGCGGCAGTCCAGCTCTAGTCTGAAGGCGTTGGATAAAGGCTCCTACCACAACCGTCCCAGGGCAGAGATGGAATCGGAGCAGGGCAGGGATTTGGTTTCTCCTCGCAAATCCACAGTCATGGTTTGTACCTGGCGTGAAACCTCCTTTTCATGGCAATTTTGCTCGCCTTGACACATTGCACACTTTATAAAGTCTCTATCTTTACCTCTACGTCTTATGTGAGGACACACAAGGCTGCGGTGATTCATACCTTCTGGGGTTTAAAGTCGTATTTCACACAGTGCTGGAAGCCTTTGGCTTTGGATTTTAGAGCGGTCACAATCAGACAACCGCCCACAAAGTGTGCCGAGTAGCCCAGACATTTGCTGGTACGGAAACTAAAGATGAGAGAGAACACAGACACTTTTCATTTAATAGGAGCTACATTTCTCACACGATACAGCTCGACTCTCAAAAGAAAGAGTAGCTGTAAGGAACAATAATACACAGTTTTTGTGATCTTCATCATGTGATCAAATATGTCCACGTCAAAAAAACTGCCATAATAATATTAGTTTCCACTTTAAATGGGATCATATTTTAACCAACATCAGTCCTGATCATAACTACCAAATATTCATTCATTTGCAGGATTTTAACCCTTTAAATGCCAGTTTCTTTACAGAATCCCACTGATGTTTTTTTTACAAACACACACACACAAATTTCTCAATACACATACAAAACACACTGACATCCATACCAAGACACACACACAATTTTAGCTGCATCATTTATTCAGTTGTCCTGCAGGTCTCTATAATACAACAAACAGAAAATAGGGGAAAAGCTTGTATTTGCTCCATAGGATAAACATGAGAAAAATGGCGCCATCTGGTGGAAAATATAAAAAATGTAAATTCTTCAGCCAGGGCTCTGGAATGAAAGTGTAATATCATAGAAGACATGATTTTACGCTTTAAAGACACTAGGATCAAATATTGCCATTTAAATGGGTTTCAATGGGGACATTTTTGTCCTGAAGGTCCTGACACACACACACACATATATATACACACACACACACACACATATATTTATATATACACACACACACACATATACATATATATATGAAATATATTTAATTTGAAAACACTGCATTTATAGTGGTTTTTGTTGCTAGTTGTATGTTTGAGTTGAGAAATACACATTTCAGCATTATCAGTAATCTATTTGTGCATTTTCCTTGATAACCAAGCAAGTCGACTCATGATACCGTTGGTTTATTATATCGCAATATAACTTTTTTCTCAAATCTATCAAATTACTATTTTGTGTATTATAGATGTATTATAGGAACTGAGGTTTAAATATGTAAAATGCTAAATGTATGTCATTGGCATTAACAAATGATCGAAAAGTCAAAAATGTCCTGAAGGTCGCACATGGGTTAAATAAAGAGGAGGCCTGTAATTTACAGTGTTAATCTCTGCAGAGTAAAGAGTGCTAATCTTACTGTTTTTTCCTGCAGATTCAATTATCGTTCGGTAACAGCTCCATTTGCATCATTTACATATTTGACACAAATTAATCATAAGCTGAAAATGGAACATGAAAAGCTGCGAAATCCTGTCCTTGAGAAGCCTCACCACTAGTCAAAGAGAAAGAGGACAAACGGGGGATCCGATATTCCTTTTGCTTATTTTATCCACCGACAAATACTTCAAACTTTACGGCCCCTTTCAAACAAACGAAAGTGGCAGTCATCTTATCTTCCTCTATGCACTCCAAGTGTCCTCAGACAGAGTTAGAAAACAGTTAGAGCTGTTTTATTTTACATGGCGAGAGGTGTGATTAGTGTTTGTATCTGACCCACCAGTAGAGATAAGGCTTGTCCTTGTCAACATTGATGTTATTGATGGGGTCCAGGCGCAGCCAGGTGTGAAAGGTGAAGCCGTTCTGGTATGGCCACTTTGCAATGGGTGGAAGAGCAATGGCCTGATGACATAAAGACACTCCTGTTAGGTTTCTTCGTGTATGGTGGCATATCATTAAAAGCATATAGAGGACCACAACAACTACAGTAAATGAGCAGAAGGAAATAATTAAAAGTAGTATCCTTGGAGGGATGTGCGAAACAGCTATGTGCGCATGTACTCTGAAAGCGTCCAGTCAAACCAGCGGTTTACAGAAGGAGGAAGGCAAACACAGTGTTATTGTCTCTTGAAACAGCATCCTCTCTGTGTTGGAATAACCGAATAACACCCAATCTAAGAATTTCCTGAGAGGACACCATTCATTTGGCGCCGTTTCAAGTGGACACTGGCAACACAGAAAGGCGACACACACACACACACACGCCCTCTAAAATATAAAAAGACCCCCATGATGTGGGATGACGGCTTGATTTTTTTATACAAACACGATACATGTTTTGTTTTTTAAAAGTTAAGGTATGTCTATCCTAATATATTAATCAAAGTGTCAAAACGACACTAATATGTGCATTATCATAAACACAAGAACACATTCTGTAACAAAAACGAAACTGATACATTATTTAGAATTCTAAACGTTTCTTGTTTCAAGACATTTGGGCACAAGTCCCAGACACTTTTTTTCCAGAGAGGAGATCAAATTTCCAGTGGGTATTACACATACTTGCAAAGCTTCCTCTGTCACATGACCGAAGGAATGCCTTGGATAACCAAGTCAAAGTTCTTGGGTGAGGACGGTCGCTGTATGTGTGAGTGGATTCGAGGGAGGGTGTGGATTCTTTGCTTATGACTGAAGGAGGCCTGAGTATCAACTATGCAGACTTGGTGCCTCACAGTTTGATCATTCTAGCTGGGAGTTACACCATACAACACTGGATGAATTAGCCGAACATCTGCAGCGAAAAGACCTTATCGCAGCTATCATGGAACAGGATATGTTCATGTCAACATGCACTACAACCAGTTCAAAGTTTGGTCACACCTACTCATATCATTTTCGACATTTTAGAATAGATTACAGCTTTGTAATCAGGGGTTCCCATGTATGCTGTCCACAAGACTTATTTCATGCATTTAAAGGGATAGGTCACCCTCATGATATCTCAGGTGTGCATGGGGGGGTGGGGGGGGTTAATAGTTAAAAAGTACTTAAATATGTATCTTTTTCACACCAAAATTGATCGTGTTGATTTAGAAAACATTAATATAACCGCTGGAGTCTTATGGATGATGTTCAAACTGACTGTTTGTGATTTTTGGAGCTTCAAAAGAGAAATCTCCATTCACTTGCATTATAAGGACCAGCTGAGCTGACATATTCCTCTATTTTTCTTCAAATGTGTTCTGCTGAAGAAAGAAAGTCAAACACATCTGGGATATCATGAGGGAGAATAAATATCGAGACCATTTTCATTTTTGGGTGAACTACCCCTTAAAGTATACACATTTAAATCAAAAGGTTTAACACTTAATACTGAGATCACGGTTGAGGTCAGATGGGTCAGAGTGGTGTTTTGGTCTCACCGCAGCACTCTTCCCTGGGAAACTGAAGAAGGAATCTGGGCCATTTCTTTGAGCCATGGACCTCAATACAGACAGCAGCTTAACAGCATGGGGGGGCTAAAAGATAGAACAAAAAAATGCCTTTAGATAGTACAGACACCCTGAAAAATAATTTAAATTGATAAACACGTAACAGGGGGGGCTAGGTATCCTAGATAGCGAGTATTGACGCTGACTATCACACATGGAGTCGCGAGTTTGATTCCAGGGTGTGCTGAGTGACTCCAGCCGGGTCTCCCAAGCAACCAAATTGGCCCGGTTGCTAGGGAGGGTAGAGTCACATGGGGTAACCTCCTCGTGGTGGTGATTAGTGGTTCTCTCAATGGGGCGTGTGGTGAGTTGTGTGTGGATCGTGGAGAGTAGCATGAGCCTCCACATGCTGTGAGTCTCCGCGGTGTCATGCACAACGAGTCACGTGATAAGATGCGCGGACTGACGGTCTCAGAAGCGGAGACAATTGAGACTTGTCCTCCGCCACCCGGATTGAGGCGAGTAACCGCACCACCACGAGGACCTACTAAGTAGTGGGAATTGGGCATTTCAAATAAATTTTAATTTTAAATAGAAGATACCCATTAAGGTGGTTCACACCAAACACGATTGTGTGTCATCCTGCATTTACGTTTAATAGTTTTTTTTTGTAAATATGTGATAGTCAAACGTCTTTAAATATGATGCTGTCTCACACAAGTTAAAAGCTTGTTCACCTGTTAAAAACGTGTCTCAGTTCCATTTATTGTGCTGCTTCTAGCATTAGCATATATTAGCATATAAGTGTATTTGGCCTGAATGCCCTCTGCGATTGACTACAATAACACTAAGCGATTTTCAGTAACACTTTTTTTTAAGGTGTCCTAGTTACACACATTACATGTATTTACTATAGTAATAATAGTCAATTATGCATAGTTACAAGCAACTAACCCTCAACCAAACCCTAAACCTAAACCTATAGTAAGTACAGCTTGTTAATGACTCCTCTTCAGATAACTGGTCTTACTGGTTACTTACCATCACTGGTCAGATACTGTATGAGATAAATCTTATATACTGTTATATACATATATACTCTTGACTAAGACATTGATTTCACTTTCAGAATTTGCTATGGTAACACATTTTGTTAAAACAATCCCCAACATGAGATATAGAGAATTAGGAACATAAGCAGTGAGCACATCAGAAACAGTCATAATAATAGTTGTGCTGGTGGGTTATGAGATTTAGAAACATAAAGGCGCGCTGTTCCATTTCTTTGACATGTTGATTGCATGCTCTGATCGATGGCACTGCCTAGTGCCGAACCACAGCCTGAGCCTAATGCATCAAACCCTTCTGCACAGTCTCAACATCTCCCTCATCTACTCGAGTCATAGAAATGAGGACAATGAGTCAAGCAGATCAAGCGTTACGCAAAAACCAAAGATACTCATAGTAAAACAAAAATAGATATTCACAGTCAGCCGTGATTCATTTATTCTGTGAAAGAAAGCTTCCAATTATACGAAATGATTGAAATAAAGTACGATTGGTGGGTAATGTGATCTCAACATGCGACCCCCCCCACACTGTTAATCTTTGCTAGAATTTGAGAGAAATTCAATAAGTGATTATTTTGTTTCTTTTCTCGCCAATTTGGAACACCCAATTTCCAATGCGCTCCAAGTCATCGTGGTGGCATAGTGACTCACCTCAATCCGGGTGGCTGAGGACGAATCTCAGTTGCCTCCGCGTCTGAGACAGTCAATCCGCGCATCTTATCACGTGGCTTGTTGAGCGCGTTACCGTGGAGACGTAGCGTGTGTGGAGGCTTCACGCTATTCTCCGCAGCATCCACGCACAACTCACCACACGCCCCATCGAGAGCGAGAACCACATTATAGCGACCATGAGGAGGTTACCCCATGTGACTCTAATCTCCCTAGCAACCGGGCAAATTAGGTTGCTTAGGAGACCTGACTGGAGTCACTCAGCACGCCCTGGATTCAAACTCGTGACTCCAGGTGTGTTAGTCAGCGTCTATACTCACTGAGCAACCCAGGACCCCCAATAAGTGATTCTTAATGAACTGTATATTCCTGGACATTTTGGTACAGTGACTTGAGTGATGGTGGATAAGGAAGATGTTTGTTAAAAAGCAGATATAGAGGAGAAAATAGTCACCCATTGCCCATGTTCTCCTTTCAGTTTGCTGAAGAACAACTTCAGTTCCTTCACTGTGATACTGTAGCTGGCCAGCACACCCAGCATTTCCACCATCAGATCTGAAAAACACCACACACACACACACACACACACACACACACACACACACAAACACAAACACAAACACAAACACACACACACACACACACACACACACACACACACACACACACACACACACACACACACACACACACACACACACACACACACACACACACACACACACACACACACACACACACACACACACACACACACACACACACACACACACAAACACACACACACACACACACACACACACACACACACACACGAGATGAATGCAGCTGTACAACCAGAGGAGGGTAAAAATTGTGTTTTTTAAATGCATCTTTATCTTCATTTGAACGATCTCGATATCGATTCTGAAACCCCAAGACTGATCTTTCACTCAATGCGCAACCCTTCACTACAATGACAGGAAATCACTCACATCTGCATCCAAATATCACGCTATGTGACTAAAGTGAATATATTTGACAACTGGCTGGTCAATGTTTACATTAATTGTGTAGTTTAGTCGTGAATTGTTCAGCAGCGTGTTGAGAGTAAAAGTTGTTCCGTTCAAGGACGAGATCCACGAAACTCATTTCCCATTGAACACGGTCTCTTATAATACTCTTTCTGTTCTTTACATTTAATTCTAATCATGCATCGCACAGATGAGGTAAAGCCATTCAAGTCCTCTCTATTAAGCATGCGCTCATTTAAAGACGCTGTTTACAGAAATACATAGAAATGTGCCTAGTTAAAAGGTCCCCTGTATAATTAACAGCATTAGCTGGGAGATATTGTCTTTTATATGTACACAAAAGGGACGTAATACCTGAAGTAAACCCATATGAATCGAATCGAGAGCTTATCTCTTCCATGTAAATCTGACTTGAAGTCGCCAACCAGTCTGCACAGAATGGGAAATTAGCAGCTGATAATAATGATGAGACTGCGGTTCGAGAGACGTGGGTGAAGTTTTATTTATTTTCTCATTTTTGTCTCCTGCAACCCAACACCTTGCTCTCCACCTGCGCTCTCTATTTCATCGACTGTAGCTCATTAATGGTCTCTCGCTCGCCGAGACAGCGCGCACACCTAATGACTCGCTGACAGATTTCAGACAGGTCTGATATACGTCGTAGCGTTTACACACTACACGACTGATGGTCATGCGCTCCGAAATCCTGCTCCTAATAACTGTACATTAAACATCAAATATCTTCTGATTGGCTGTGATTTTGTCAGGTTCAGTGTGGACAAAGAACTTGCTTGTCATGTCACAATAGTAAGGACACTATGGAAGAGGTTGTTCAGGTTACATTTTATCCAGCAGTAGGGCACTTTTGCAAGTGCGACGGCGTTCGGCGCATGTGCTGAAGTATTGAACACATGCAAGATTTTTCTTCTGCAGAAAGACAGACAGCATCTGTCATTTAATTCCTGTCACAGTCAAATATCCATTACTATCTCTAAAACTGCACATGCACAATATCAAGGCTTAAACAGATAAAACATGTGCATTTGAGAACTAAAATGCATGTGATGTCTCTATAAACAAATGCAAAATCTATACTTGGAAACGTCAGGCATGCCAAACTGAGCTTTGTGGCTGATTAGCCCTGTCTGTGCTCTGCTATGTGTCAGTGCTGCCAGGCTAGACTACACGCTGACAGAGCAATGATAGAGACTCATCAGCCGAGAGCAGAGCTGTGAGTCATGAGTCATAATGACACTTACAATCTAACAGAGTCATTTTTACAATACTGTGTAGTGGATGATAACAAGATTGTCATCTTGTTATCATCAAGATTATCTTTTTGAGCAAGAAATGTCTTCAAATAAGCCCTTGGGTATAACCAAGCAGTAGAGTTTTACAGAATCAGGGCTCAACGACACGGATGGTCCGATGTCCCGTGGCCAGTGTGAGAGCGTTTCAGGCCAGTTCATGGAACTGTTACTTGCACAACATTGCCTGTCCTCTTTTTAAGCAGTATAAAAGAGTTCTGAGGCATGAAACAAACCATAAAGCTTTGAGGTGAATCTCAGCGTTGCAAACTATGATTTCGGACAAAAAGACAAAGACTGTGCACGTAACGTCTTTAGTGAGGGAATGACCTACAATACCGTGAGCCATTGCAAATGACGTAATTAATAAACTACTGATTTATAGTTGTTGATGATATTAGTGATGCACGAAATGAAAATTCTTGGGCAAAACTAAAAATTCGGAACACGCTGGGACGAAAACGTTTGGGTGCATCCCTACATATGTTTGAAATGCATTGTGAAATATTCAGATATATACAAATAAATTAATGCATATAAGTAGACTGAGAGTCCAGCAAGCCATTTGCAGCATCATGGAAGTGAGCGGTCACTGCTGGGCTCTTTTACCGCAGTTTTTATACAACAGTTTGAGTTTGTTTGCCACGATTCTCTGATTGATGGATTGTCCCGCTACAAGATCATAGACAGTGTTCTTTTTAACATTAGCAGTATTCAAAGCGCTTTACACTGTGACTCATTCACCCATTCACACACACATTCACACACCAGTGATGGCAGAGCTGCTATGTAAGGTGCTAGCCTGTCATTGGGAGCAACTTGGGGTTCAGTGTCTTGCCCAAGCACACTTCGGCATGTGGAGTCATGTGGGCCGGGAATCGAACCACCTGCAATTAGTGGCCGACCCGCTCTACCACCTGAGCCACAGCCACCTCAGTGAAAATACTGTCAGGGCAAGCAACTACTGGACCAACCAGGCTAGCAGAAAATAAATCAATTTGTTGAGCCCTGCAGATTATCTGAAAGAAGTGTGCAGTATACTGAGATGAACATGACAATATCCACTCTAGTTCCATGCACAATGAAGTCGTATAATAACCGCCAGAATACGACTATTTACAAGACAAAACGCTGCTTCACACACCTGCGATCATGTTGTCGGCCTGGTCTATGCGCTGAAGTACCAGCTGAATGAGGCTGATCTCAGTGCAGGCCTGCAGGTTACGCAAACTCTTCTTCAGCACGGCGGTAAACATACTCCACACCTCCGCCTGGCAGGTGAAGTCACACTTATCCAGCAGCTCGACCATGCAGAGGATGCTCTCCGTCTCCTGGATGATGAAGTTCATCTCCAAGTCAAACTGCCCCCCAACCAGCTGCAAAGAGACAATTACAATTTAATTAGAATTCAAATGTCATAAGTAGTCACATGAGCAACAGTCTGAGGCAAAATACAAACAGAAGGAGAGAATAGCGGGCTAGAGTAGTAACTAGTATGATGCTGGCACGCTGTCAGTGCACGCTGGCTTTATTCCTGACATTAAATCACATGATCACCAAATCCCAGGCCTGTAATTCAAGCCAATCCCATTTTAAAACATCTGTCAGCACATAGACGTAAAAAGGCTCTCCACAAATGGATTACCAGGACAGCGTTTCCATTGTGTCCCAACACCGGCTCACTATCAACCCTCGACCAAAAGACGGTTTGACCCCTGGCTAGAAAGCATCACTGTAATGATGGTGGCAGATGCTCTGGGGACATGAACCATAAACCTGGATTAACCTTGAAATTATGAAATGAGCGAGTGTCACACACTGCACAAAAACTAAAACCAACAACCTTGCAAAGAGTTTCCATTTAGTGTTGCACTCAGTAAGATTTTGTTTCTGTTGTGCTGGCAGCCATCTTGGATTTAAACTGACAGTCACCGGCATGGATGCAGCATCAAGTTAAATCAGCAGCTTTTGGTTACCAATGACATTGAAGATATGCACATTTCACAATAATTCAAGATTAAATGTATTATGTGAGTGAACAGTAGGGGAGGGTGAGTAGTATTCGGCTGGTCATGTGATGATCTCAACATGGCGGCACCTATGACGCAGCAAAGCTCCAAATAAAACAGCTTTATTAAGCTAAAGATATGATTGCCCTTCATGCAAATGTACATGATTTTCATCAAATTCTTTAAAAGCACTATTCATTTCTAAAGAATAGGGCTGTCATGATTTTGAAATTTGGCTAAGGATAAATTGCCGAACAAATAATTTTGATTATGACAATGAATTGTCTGTTCTAGGGCTCTCATACTTTAGTCCAAGCTGTGTGTGTGTGTGTGTGTGTGTGTGTGTGTGTGTGTGTGTGTGTGTGTGTGTGTGTGTGTGTGAGAGAGTGATAGAGCATTTGAGAGGTGTGTGTGTGTGTGTGTGTGTGTGTGTGTGTGTTTGTGTGTGCTTCACAAAACTTAAGTAATTTATTCAGGGGTCTGGGTATCTCAGCGAGTATTGATGCTGACTACCACCCCGGGAGTTGCGAGTTTGAAGCCAGGGTGTGCTGAGTGACTCCAGCCAGGTCTCCTAAGCAACCAAATTGGCCCAGTTGCTAGGGAGGGTAAAGTCACATGGGGTAACCTCCTCGTGGTGGTGATTAGTGGTTCTCTCAATGGGGCGTGTGGTGAGTTGTGTGTGGATCGTGGAGAGTAGCATGAGCCTCCACACGCTGTGAGTCTCCGCGGTGTCATGCACAACGAGTCACATGATCAGATGCGCGGATTGACGGTCTCAGAAGTGGAGGCAACTAAGACTTGTCCTCCGCCACCCAGATTGAGGTGAGTAACCGTGCCACCACAAGGACCTACTAAGTAGTGGGAATTGGGCATTCCAAATTGGGAGAAAAAGGGGATTCAAAATAAATACATATATATATATATATATATATATATATATATATATATATATATAAAGTTATTCATATTTAATTTTGACAAGGCTTTAAAATACTTTTTAAATATGAAAATACTTCAAAATTACTTAAAAAATTTGACCATAGACTTTTAAAAATTTAGTCTTGGTCCATTTTGCATTTATACTGTTGCTGTTTGAACCCAGCCAACCAAAATAGCTTGTATATTACATTATTATCATATCATGCATCATATCATATGTATGCAATGGTCAAATATTTCTGTCCAAAATTCTTAACTTTCACACGTTACTTTAAAACTCTCTGATTAAACCCAAGAGCCCTTATTTCTCTCTTTGAGATTCTGCGTATCTATTTATCAATATAGTGAGCATGACAGAGTTCCTCTGTGTCTTAACACTGCATATACGAACCCACTACGTCAAATAAAATTTGCCATTAGACTATCGTTAAATTAAAGTGAAATTGGAGGGCTCCGCATCCATTATTCCTTGTTTATATTTCCTCGGGACTTTGGCAAGAAACTACGCAGACGCCGCGTCTATCACAGTACTTGGGCATGCTGAGTATGACTCCAGTCAGGTCTCCTAAGCAACCAAATTGGCCCGGTTGCTAGGGAAGGTAGAGTCACATGGGGTAACCTCCTCATGGTTGCTATAATGTGGTTCTCGCTCTCGGTGGGGCGTGGGGCGAATTGTGCGTGGATGCTGCGGAGAATAGCGTGAAGCCTCTATAAGTGCTAATTCTCCATGGTAACGCTCAACAAGTCACGTGATAAAATGCGCGGATTGACAGTCTCATATGCGGAGTCAACTGAGATTCGTCCTCCAACACCCGGATTGAGGCGAGTCACTACACCACCACGAGGGTTTAGAGCGCATTGGGAATTGGGCGTTCCAAATTGGGGAGAAAATGGGGAGATAATCCCCCCCAAAAAAGAATGCATATTTGTACTAGGGATGTCAAAACTACTGTTAATACAGTAAACATGTTGATAAATAAACGAGTTGGCAAGATATTAATTTAAACAGTTGGTTTGTCTTTACTATGTTAAAGGTGTTAAAATATCGGATATGTGCAATAAATCCAGCACAATTTTTACATTTCAGTTAAATTATTTTAAATAACAAATTCAGCAGCTTTAATAAATATAACTAAAATTAAGTACAGATTATTAATAAGTTACTATGCCAGAAATTGAAACATAAATACATTTTATTATGTATTTTCTTTCATTTTATTTTACAAATTAAAAATCTTTATATATAAAAATGTTACTTTCGATTACATTTCGATACAATTACGTTTTTCATAATGTTTACTTCAACACTTGTTACAGCCAGTAGATACCTGAATGACTGAAAAGTAATTTAATGTTTTTTTTTATTATTTTTTATAATAATGTCTTTTGTACAGTCTTTTGCCAAGGGCAAAAAAAAACTACATTGCATATGAAACCAGGGGTAATCTAAAGGATCTTCACTGCATTCAGGCTAAACGTCTCCGTTATCAAAGCACGAAACATACTGTATCTCTGTATGAGGGGAAGATAGTGTTTAATGCCTCACAAATAATGTCCTTTGTGTCAATAAATAATTTGTCAGCACTTAATAGTAGCCGAGACATTTTTATTATTGAACAGTGCTTTACAGCAAATGATAAGAAAAACAATGCAGATGTCAGGAGTAATATTGTTGACACGGTCATCGCACTGACATAAGGGTCTGAAGAGATTGCTGTCATTTGCCGGCAGTCAGGCCATGACAATTATTTGATCAAGGACTACAGCGGAGTATAAATCCACAGCCTATTGGATAGAATCTGTCCCATTAAAATGAGTGAAGGTGGATTAAAGGAGGGGGGGTCACTGTCATCCTACAGCAACAAAGGCTAACAAGGCAGCAGATAAAAGCTATGATCAGTCACACACACACACACACACACACACACACACACACACAGCATCTCTGTGCCCTAGCTGCCACCCTGTTGGGCGTCTTTCACCAAACCCACTAAATGACAGATTGTGCATTAAACAGTGCAAATGGAGGAGTATGAAAATGAATATAAAGGGGGGAAAATAAATGGAAGGAAATGATTGGTTGGTATAAGGAACCAACAGCCCTGCAATTGTGCTCCTGTGTGGCCTCTTTAATAAAGCTCCCTTCCGCACCCAACTCTAATACAGTACATCACCTCCTCCACCGTTCACATTTGCATTCAGGGAAGAGGAGCTGACTGTGTTGTGTGGCAGCACAGGGAACGGCACTCAAATAGATCTGCGGCCACCATGCAAGTGATTAATGGACCTGACACCCTCTCAGTGTGCATGCCGCTGAATGTGACTTTGGGTGAGGATGGTATCAGCTCACACAGAGGGCACAGTCAAAGCAATGGAAGAGGCTGATTTAGACCTTATATAAGCACTTGATTGGCAGAAGATTAGCAGGTAGAAGTATAATAGTATGTTATATACTTGTGTGTCAGACAGATGCTCTTGGACCATCTCACCTCAGCATCTTGTGCCATAAACGCGAAATCGAAGATTATGAGTCGAGTTAAAAAAAGATGCTTCTCGAGATCCAAGCAATCTGTTGTGATCTGCCCAACTGTCTCTGAATGGTAGGGGTGTAGCGTATCACTCTTCTCATGATTCGGTTTGGTTTACGATACTGAACTAGCGGTTCTGTTCGGTTCAGAATGCGGACAGTGACAGCTGAGTGCTAGCCAATGAGATTATTGCTTGTGCGTTAGCTCCGCCCACTGCCGAAGCAACCAGCTGGCAGAGGCTTTTGCTTGGTCTTAAAGACGTCAGTTTATGCAAATGGCTAAAAAGTTTTAATTTGTACAAAGATTAAGCAAAATATACGTCTTAAAATATAATTATTGTTCAGTCCCACCAGGATTTTGCAGCACTTTTTCCTGATTTTTGCAGCGCAAAATGGCATTTTTTGGTTTGTTTTGAGGTGAAAACGTCAAAAATAATCATTACATACCTCTGCACTTGTGTTTATTACATTCTAAATGCAATTACATGTAAATATTTTAGTGCACAATAACAGAATATGTAGTTGGCATCAAAAAAAATGCAAAACAAAAGAATTGCACACAAAAATACATTTAGGTGAAACCTGAGGGTAGTAATTATTTTTGCATTCAAATGTTCTCCCTCAGACAATGCAAGAAAACTTTGTAAGTTTAAAATGTGCAATAAATCTGTAAACTAAAAACACGAATGAGGATTCAGTAATTATGCATGTTGCAATTATTACATTGTCTGATATAGAAATCTGATATTTGGCCATATACAAACAAATACAAATAACAGTTCATATATTTGAGCATTTATATACAAACTTATTCCACAAGTGTTTCGATTTTTTTTAGCATGTATAACAATGGCAATTTTTATTGCATATACATTATGTATATAGACCGATCAACCACCTGCCAAATATTGTGTAGGTCCCCCTCGTGCCACCAAAACAGCGCCAACCCGCATCTCAGAACAGCATTCAGAGATGATCACAATTATACAGAGTGGTTATCTGAGTTACAGTAGACTTTGTCAGCTCGAACCAGTCTGACCATTCTCTGTTGACCTCTCTCATCAACAAGAACTGCCACTCACTGGATGTTTTTGGCACCATTCGGAGTAAATTCTAGAGACTGTTGTGTGTGAAAATCCCATAAATACTCTCACCAGCCCATCTGACACCAACAATCATGCCACGGTCCAAATCACTGAGAGCACATTTTTCCCCATTCTCATGGTTGATGTGAACATTAACTGAAGCTCCTGACCCGTATATGCATGATTTGATGCACTGCTGCCACACGATTGTCTGATTAGATGATCGCGTGGCCAGACGGTCTGGTTTGAGTATTTCTGTGTCCCACGTGAGAAGCATATTTAGTTGTTGCGTCGCATGACGGAAATGTATATGGTCGTGGCTGGTATTACGGTGTTAAAATAAAGGTGCATCTTAAAAAAACATACATCATTATTTACGCGTTGTATCGATGACGTTGCATCGTTGGTTAATTGATCGATGGATCGTTACACCCCTAATGAATGTGATTGCTGACTGAGGTTTTCTAGCAACATCCTAAAGCTGCGTACACACTGCCAGAGACTTTGTCGCTGCAGGTCGCCAGTAGCTGGCGGTGAAGTCGCTAGTGGGCGTTCCCACTACTGGTTGCCTAGTAACGTTTCTAAATGACATTCACGGATGTCATTCCATTGCTCTTGACAGCAAATTGGTTTTCTTGCCACTAAAAACAAACATTTTGGAGGGAAAAGACTAAATATAAATGGAATCGGTACATAAAATGCTTTATATCAAAGATGAATGAGAAACAAGGCGTGCTGTTTGCCATAGCGGCTGTTTATCTGCGGCGAAAAAGCAAACGCCGGTCTGTCTGGGTCCACAAAACCATTAAATCTCGGAGTCAGCACGGCGAGTACCACCGGCTGGTGCAAGAGCTGCGGCTGGATATACCATATCCATATCATAGAGCACTGGAAAATTGCTAACAGCAAGAATTAGCCTTTCATCCATCTTTCCGTTACTGCAGGAGCTGAGAGAGAGAGAGAGAGAGAGAGAGAGAAGGATCAAGTAAGCTCTCCCGTCTTCTCTCCTATTGGCTGTTGCTTCCATTAGTCGCTCTTCATTTGAATAAAGTTGAACTTGTCTCAACTTTGTCGCGTCGCTGGACACGCCCACATCTAGTCGCCAACGGTTGCGACAGCTCGTGTCGCCGGAAGCCGCTGTGCTTTCATTGAAAATGAATGGGATGGAGTCGCTGTCGCGCACGATGTCGCTGGCAGTGTGTACGCAGCTTAAGCCAGAAATATGCGATATACAATAACAATATAGTTTCCTTAATTGTTTCTATGGAAGTAAAGTTATAATAGAGAAAAGGTTACACAGTAAACAAAGTCATTTGTACAAATGCTGCTGATGCAACGTGCCTCTGTTCGTCGCAGGGGAAGGTAAACATGCTGATGTCAATGCAAAAATTGCCTGATAGGAGATGACACTTGTCATTGAGTTAGTATAATGTGGCCGATCGCAGGGTTAAGAAGATTTCAAACCGTTAACAGTTAAAAAATCCATCCAGAGACTGACGTCCTGCCGCTGATGTCCTGAACTGACACCGACTGAAACAGCATAGACACACAGTAGATTCTCTGTCCTTTTTGTCTGGGCTTACGGGACGACATAAGCTTGCGACTTCGCACCAAATTTGTGAAATCCACCTCTCACACCAATGATGCAACATTGAGGTATACATGGTGCATTTCTAAAACCTATCTCATCTTTTGCTGTGGTTTCTTATTTAACTTGGAAAGCATTTATCAAGTAACACCAATCGCCGTTCTAGGCTATATTCCACTACTACACCTTATCAGTGGCCATCAGAGACCACAAAAGATTTATTTGGTTTCCTTTACCATATCTCCTTTTCTCTAACTCTCTTTCTCAAACAGAGGCTCTGCAATAGTTCACGATGCAGTCACCAGATCCCACAGAGGCAAACCGAGCCCTGTTTTTCACCTCTGAGGACCTAGTGAATTAATAATGGCTGAACAGCACTTGGTCCAGGGCTGACAATAACAAGAGCTTTTCTCTATAGTGAGCACTGCACTAGGGACAGTCACATACACTTTGCATACAGTCCCTGTGTGCTAGTAAACATATTATTTTAGTGCTAAACAAATTATGTTTACATGAAAGTAAACTTAAACTTAATGCATAAGTAAAAGGCTGTTGTTTGATTCATAAATGAAAGTTTGGAATAAGCATAATCATATACAAAAGGAGCTGAAAGATCAAGAATGTAAGAGAACGGGGGTCTGGGTAGCTTAGCGAGTATTGACGCTGACTATCACATCGTGGTGTCGCGAGTTCGAATCCAGGGTGTGGTGAGTGACTCCAGCCAGGTCTCCTAAGCAAACAAATTGGCCCGGTTGCTAGGGAGGGTAGTGTCACATGGGGTAACCTTCTCGTGGTCATGATTAGTGGTTCTCGCTCTCAATGGGGCGTGTGGTGAGTGACTCCAGTTAGGTCTCCTTAGCAACCAAATTGGCCCGGTTGCTAGGGAGGGTAGAGTCACATGGGGTAACTTTCTCGTGGTCGTGATTAGTGGTTCTCGCTCTCAATGGGGTGTGTGGTGAGTGACTCCAGTTAGGTCTCCTTAGCAACCAAATTGGCCCGGTTGCTAGGGAGGGTAGAGTCACATGAGGTAACCTCCTCGTGGTCGTGATTAGTGGTTCTCGCTCTCAATGGGGCGTGTGGTGAGTGACTCTAGTTAGGTCTCCTCAGCAACCAAATTGGCCCGGTTGCTAGGGAGGGTAGTGTCACATGGGGTAACCTCCTCGTGGTCAGTGATTAGTGGTTCTCGCTCTCAATGGGGCGTGTGGTGAGTGACTCCAGTTAGGTCTCCTCAGCAACCAAATTGGCCCGGTTGCTAGGGAGGGTAGAGTCACATGGGGTAACCTCCTCCTTAGTGGTTCTCGCTCTCAATGGGGTGAGTAGTGCGTGGATCGTTGAGAGTACCATGAGCCTCCACATGCTGCGAGTCTCCGCGGTGTCATGCACAACGAGTCACGTGATCAGATGCGCGGATTGACGGTCTCAGAACTGAGACTTGTCCTCCGCCACCCGGATTGAGGCGAGTAACCGCCCCACCACGTGAACCTACTAAGTAGTGGGAATAGGGCGTTCCAAATTGGGAGAAAAGGGGATTAAACAATAATAAAAACAGAATGTAAGAGAACATCAGACCGGGAGGAAGACTTGTCTATTTATGCTCTTAAACGCATCCTCCTTTTAAAAACCAGAATTTTCTCAGCTGTATGGCAATATTTCCTGTATTAGCACAGGCCTTGTAATGAAATGAAACAACAACAACAGAGCGTTGTAGCCCATCGAGTAATCTATGGAAGAAGGCAGGAACACACTTCAGACCACTCTGAATAAAACCATTTTAAATCAGCTTAATTAGCCTCCAGTACTCAAAAGATACCCTCTCATTACTCACTGTTTATTTTCATTAAAGGACTCAAAGGTGATCCGGGGCAGTTCATGTGAGCTGTCTGCTGTCACTGAATGGGTTATAAAACTAAAGGGGCTACAGGGCAGAAGGGAGAGACAAACTGTTCAGAATGATGAATGGAAAACAAGTTTAGAGACAACTTTAGTCTGATAATGCGAATATCTCAAATATACGCCAGACAATAGTCAGAGCAGCATTTACATTTTGCACATTTGCAATTCTAATGAGTTTTAAACTCATTTCAAGCTTCAGCCATTAGTTTTACCCAAAACACAGGAGAAAGCTCCATCAGTTTTTTTTATATATATATATATATATATATATATATATATATATATATATATATATATATATATATATATATATATATATATATTAAACATTTATGATCAAAGCAAGACAAAATGTCTGTCGCTGGACAGAACATTCTACCATCTTTAATCTAATGTGGAAATCGTGTGCAAAATTGTGCAAATTATTCAAATAAATGCATTTTACATAAAAAAATACTAATGATCTGACCAGACCAGCTACATTAACATTAGTTCCAGCATGCTGCGTTTCCATTTACTTGTAAACGTACACACACACACACACACACACACACACACACACACACATAATCTTAAATGTGATGCTCATTGAATCACTAACTGATTTAATGGATTCAATTCTGTTCATTTTCTAAATGACAATGAACGAATACATTGATTACTGCAGTTGACTGACTCTCATTTACTAAATGATGGCAGACCTCTAAACAATCAAACACCTTCAATCCAGTTCCAGTTTAACCTCGGTCAAGCCATTAGCATTAGTTACAGTGTCAGCAGCCTATGGCAGTATTGAAGAAAAAGGCCCCGGGCAGATCTGGGAGGAAAATAATTTCCCCGTGTGGCAACAAACTAAAATGAAATTATTTGTGCTGCACTCCTTCCAAAAAAATCATTGGTGTTCAATACGGCTACTTGTGAGACACTTAATGCATTGTAAATGTTGCAATTACAAATTGGATGACACATAAAGGTGCGTAAAAATATAATTTTTCCGATTAATCGCGATTTTCATTTGAATCGATCTCAGTATCGATTCTGAAATCCCAAGATCGAGCTTTCATTCAATGCGCAACCCTTCACTACAATGACAGGAAATCACTCACATTTGCAACCAACAGGTTGACAGGTCTCCTTAGCAACCAAATTGGCCCGGTTGCTAGGGAGGGTAGAGTCACATGGGGTAACCTCCTCGTGGTCGCTATAATGTGGTTCTCGCTCTCGGTGGGGTGCGTGGCGAGTTGTGCGTGGACTTGTTGAGCATGTTACCGCGGAGACGTAGCGCATGAGGAGGCTTTCCGCTATTCTCCGCGGTAACATGCTCAACAAGTCACGTGATAAGATGCGCGGATTGACGGTTTTAGACACTGAGGCAACTGAGATTCGTCCTCCGCCACCCGGATTGAGGCGAGTCACTACGCCACCACAAGGACTTAAAGAGCGCATTGGGTAGATAAAGATTTAGAGACCAGAAACATCATAAGATGCTTTTGATGTAATGGTCAGCAGCTCATTCAAACATATAAAGAATATAATTCATAAACCAGGGCTAGTCAACTGGCGGCCCGTGGGCCAAATCCGGCCCGCCAAACATCTTTGTCTGGCGCTCCGACTGATTTTTGATCAAACTGTCTCGCCATCTGAAATAACGGAGTGCTCTCTGTGCAAAACTCAGCGTTCATAGACACAAGCCTCAGCGATCATCGGTGAGTTTAACAACGCTCATTAGCACGCGCAACAGCATTCAGCCGTCATCAGCTGTGCGGACCGGAGCGCACGTTCAAGCTTTTCTGCCGATAGCTTAGTTACACTGCTTTGGTAAATATGGATCACACCATTTAGATGAGCATATGACAGGGGTGGATTACAGACTGGACCAATGGGGCCAGTGCCCAGGGGCCCTTGACTCCCCGGGGGTGCCCTGGGTTTTAAGGTTCCACAATCCAGTTTGGTGACACCCCACTCCCCACTTGAAAACTCATCGACAATGAAAACAAAAACCTCCACACCCGGTCAAAACTTTTGGAGGGGGGTCCTTGGATATTATTGGCCCCGGGGCCTTTGCAAGTCATAATCCGTCCCTGGCATTTGATAGCGTCTTTTTCAATCAAATATATTTATATAAATTGCTTAGTTGTGCGAACGTTCAAAGAAAATGTGCAGAAAGGTTTGGTTTTATTCACTATTCTTGAAGTGTCAAACGATCGTGTCTCATCCGTTCATTGGTCAGGAGGGCTTGGGAAAAAATGATAACGTGAAACTAAACCTGCAAATATCCTGGTTATATTTGGTTCTGTACAGCTGTGAGTCAGCACTCTCAATCACAAACAGCATCAGCTCAGTTTGTTCTTCTTTCCCAATGATTATCTGCACAAAAATATGTCTGCTGCACTGGCTATTGTGTGCAAAATCACAATATTTGCAGGACTCACTGAATAGGATGATACTATATAGAGAAAATGGAAGAATAGACGTTTGGCCGTAAGAGTATAAGTCATGTTTGTTCTTCAGCCAGATCGTTATGGCCAAAATTATAATGCAATATACAGTATACCCTGTGACTATTTTAATATGAATACATGCACAGTATTTAGGGTGTTTTGTAAGCAACATGTTACTTGTGGAAAAAGTGTTAGCCAAGATATATACAGAAAAAATATTCAGCCCCCACAAGAAAGCCAAGAGAGCCCTAAACACACAATATGTGTGGATAAAACTAGTAAATAAAATAATTTTAATTCAGATGGACAAGAAAAATAAAAATGGCTGGAGTAGCTTTGCAGCTCATAAAAAAAATATAGAAACCGTGCATTCATCAACTGAATGTGAATCATCTCATGCCAGGGACTTGGAGAACTTGCCTTACAGCACCAGTTGACCTTATCCACACTGTGTAACAAGCCATTACAAGAATAAAGTATTTGATTACAGAACCTTCCACTGTCTCTTAACGGATGACCTCCAGCACAGCATTATTGTAGAAGAGAGAATAAAGATCCCCTTAATACAGGGGTGTCCACACTTTTTTCGATAAGATCTACCAACTAAAAAAAAACACAAAAAAACCAACACAGATTTTTTATTTTTTTTTTTAAATGCTTGTTGGGACTGTAAATTGCATTTATGCCTGCATGGAATTCATCTTCTAATTAATTTAAAAAATATATATAATAATGTTCAATGTTGGTATCATTCAATTTTAACACTAAACCCAAAACACCTACAGCACAATATAAACAATAGCCAGGGCATTTACCTTATTCTGATGATTTACACTGAATTGAATCAGACAGTTTTGTATAATCCGGGCAGTAGCTGCTGGTAGCTAGCCTCAAAAACTGCTAGCTTCGCAATTTCGCGCTCTGTTCTCAGAAGCCCTTGGAAGGCGCAAACCTAGTTGTCATGGCAACTGAATAAACAAAAATCTCGCCTGGTCAAAATGTACTCGTCAAGTGCAAGTCAGACAGAAACTAAAATATGGAAAAACATTATATTTATTTGTATTAAAATGTAACAAAATACATTTAAATTTTGTGCGATCTACCAGCATTGCCTTTGCGATCGACTGGTAGATCGCGATCGACGTATTGGGCACCCCTGCCTTATATATATATATATATACACACACACACACACAGTATATATTAGGGATGTTCACGAGTAGTCAAATATTCGTTCTGCAACAATTACGCGAATAGTAAAAATACTATTCGAATTATGCAAAGGTTTGCTTTGCTGGCCATATATACAGTGAGATGCATTAAATCCCAAACACACAAACTAAAACTGGCAGTTATATCTGAATGCACTAGGTGGCGCTGTTGAGTGTGGACACAAGTTGATCACATTTGTTGAGCAAACCGTTCTGTCAGTACGTTGAGATGGACACCAGAAAAGCGGGTTATTGTGAAAAAGCTGAGTTCCTGTAAATGTACTGGATAAGCGGTGTACACTTTACTCTCGTACATGTGCAGCTCGTCAGAAAGCAGCGTCCCCGTAGCAACGGAATCCCCACAATGCTTCTGTAAACAACAAACATGGCATCCGAGAAAGACTACGCTAGCTGAGGTAAGGGACATTCCATCATTTATACTGGTGTGTATAAATAAGAACAGTAACGGAGCACGTGGATATGCTTGTTTTTCCTCAATAAAAACATGAGATACAATATAAACATGAGAACTATATATGCCGAGTGTTTATAGTCGTCCTGTACTTTAACTGTGTCAGTCTACTTCAGTAGCAGTTTCATTTTCTTCGCTTTGCGTGAGCTTAAATGCTTTCATTCTATACTTTTTTTGGTTTTCATGCATTGCTTGTTTAAATATACAAAATAAATAAACAGGACATGATATAAGCTTGTTTTGATTATAATTAGAATTTAGAAATTAGATTTTTTTTAATGGTGACGCAAACTTTGACTAAATAAAATATTTTACAACGTCTCTCTCATTAATTACCTTCATTTAATAGAATATTTGAATATTCGTTTTTTATTAGCTTAAATATTCGAATACCAAATTATTGATGAATGCCCATCCCTTGTGTGTGTGTGTGTATATATATATATATATATATATATATATATTCCTATTTAGCATCATTCTTCGTTTTAAACTACCTGTTACTTATCAATGTTTCCTCTACATCACATACTCAAAAAGTTTATTTTTAAGATTTCCACATTTTAATTGGGACACATTTCAATCAAATTGTTATCTTTTTTCCCAATTTGGAACGCCCAATTCCCACTACTTAGTAGGTCCTTACGGTGGCGCAGTTACTCCACGGTCTCCGCATCTGAGACCATCAATCCGTGCATCTTATCATGTGACTCGTTGTGCATGACACTGCGGAGACTCACAGCATGTGGAGGCTCATGCTACTCTCCACGATCCACGCTTAACTCGCCACACGCCCCATTGAGAGAACCACTAAATCAGGACCACGAGGAGGTTACCTCATGTGACTCTACCCTCCCTAGCAACCGGGCCAATTTGGTTGCTAAGGAGACCTAACTGGAGTCACTCGCCACACTGAGAGCGAGAACCACTAAATCAGGACCACGAGGAGGTTACCCCATGTGACTCTACCCTCCCTAGCAACCGGGCCAATTTGGTTGCTAAGGAGACTGACCTCACACTGAAGTCACTCACCACAGGCGTTACCCCATTGCAGCCAGGCCATTGTGCTAGAACCAACTGAGTCACTAGCACACCATTGAGGCAGAACCTAATCACGACCAGGAGGTTATCCCATGTGACTCTACCCTCCCTAGCAACCGGGCCAATTTGGTTGCTAAGGAGACCTAACTGGAGTAACCACTCACCACACGCAGGAGGTTCCCATGTGACCCCCTGCAACCGGCCAATTGGCTAGGAGACCAACTGAGTCACTGCACCCCATTGAGCGAACCACTAATCGACCAAGGAGGTTACCCCATGTGACTCTACTCTCCATAACTACCGGGCCAATTTGGTTGCTTAGGAGACCTGCCTGGAGTCACTCAGCATGCCCTGGATTCAAACTCACGACACCAGCTGTGATAGTCAGTGTCAATACTCGCTAAGCTACCCTGACCCCAAATTGTTATCTTTAACTTACTGTACAATATATTATAATTTAAGCATAATCCGAAGTATTTATTTAAACAAATACTTCAATACTTCATTTATAATAATGTAGCCTAGATTTACAATTTCATAAACAGACAAAAAATATATATGTCAGTGCAGCATTGCTCAGATGGGCTGTCTATCCTTTAATCATTACTTAGACTGAACCTGTTATCAGATGAGGCAGAACATTCAACTCCTACACTGATTATGGGCAAGTCAGTATTTTAAAGTCACTTTACAGGGGTTGAGCTCAGGTTGTCAACCTATTCTGACCCAGGAACACTTCAATACAAAAATGTTTGATTATCTTATTAACACTTTAATATCTTCCATCAATAACATTAACAAACATTATTGCATTATGCTAAACTAGTGCTGGCCTAGTTTCTCCGTTTACTAGTCGACCTTTCTATCCTTGTCCATGTCCTGGATAACGTTGTGCCGCTGTATTGTCCAACAGTGAGCGATTTACAATGAGAGTTTACAAATCAACCGAACCTCACAGTTTGTTTCTATTGGCCATGCATTATTAATGATTAATGTAACTACTGAACAAATGAACCTCGTTTAAAAATGTAATTTTACAATAAAGGATCATTTATTATTTTTACAGGAATTTCGACATGTTTATCAGTCCACATACCTCCTAGAGCAATCAGCTTTCAATCTATGTGAAGCTGCTAAATGAAGCATTTCAGGGGAAGTGAAGAACAGCCCACAGGAAACTTCATTCATTAGTTCGGTGTTGACACATGGGATGTACATTCCTCTGCATGGCACAAGCGGCTAAATGGTTATTTAAAATCGTTTATTTTTGCACATAATGTTTATTCATCTTAATCAATAAATAAACCAGATGATCAAATGGATCAGATTTGTATAACAGAGCTACACGCTGTACTTGCCTTGGATATAATGGGATTGCGGCATGTGGGGGTAAATGTACATTTCAAATAGGCTCACACAAACACACATTGACACGTATACACGGCCATATCTGCCGATTTAAGACTATCAGAATAAATGATGTCTAACAGCAGTTAATATTTACATATTTTTTTCCAATAACTGCGTAATTGTTCATGTAGCGGTCCAAGGCTATATGCCAGATTCATTTACATTTATGCATTTGGCAGACGCTTTTATCCACAAATCACAGTTAAAGGAACAGTTCAACCAAAAATGCCGTCCCAATCTCGTACAGGGCTGTACAGTGCGTGCATATCACTCGCATTTAAGGAAAATTATTTGGCCGCATCAGTGAGTGACATCTGACAGCCAATCCAAATTAATGACCTTAAAAATAACAACATCGGAACATCGAAAAAACATCTAACGGAACCATCTATGCAACTTACATTTAAAGGCACAGTTCACCGAATAATGACAATTCAGTCAATATTTACTCATCCTTGTGTGGTTATAAACTTCATTCTTAATGAAAACTCAGTGATGTCATACAATGGCAGTAGTGTTGTCAAAAGTACCGGTACTTCGGTACCAAGTCGGTACTAAAATAAAAAACAGGTATCGATACCAGTGATTGTACAGTACCGGTAGTACAGAGCACCGACTTAATTCGGTACCTGCACACTGTCTGACTGACACACAACTGCTTTCAAATGCTAACACGCTTATTTGAGCGTGTCCTCTGTTGCTCCTTTTACACCAAATGCACAACTAATCAAATTAAAATTGCGGTATGTCCTAGTGCGATTATTAAACCGTGAAATGCTGCAATCTTAGTCTGTTTGAGCTGCATAAGCTTTAAATGAACGTGTGACCACCCCTGGAGTTGCGAGTTTGAATCCAGGGCGTGCTAAGTGATTCCAGTCAGGTCTCCTAAGCAACCAAATTGGCCCGGTTGCTAGGGAGGGTAGAGACACATGGGGTAACCTCCTCGTGGTCGCTAAAAGGTGTGGTTCTTGTACTCAGTGGGGCGTGTGGTGAGTTGTGCGTGGATGCCGCGGAGAATAGCGTGAAGCCTCCACACGTGCTAGGTCTCCGCGGTTACGCGCTCAACAAGCCACGTGATAAGATGCGCGGATTGATGGTCTAAGGTGCGGAGGAAACTCAGATTCATCCACCGCCTCCTGGATTGAGGCGAGTCACTACACCACCACGAGGACCGCAAACCCGCATTCAGTTCTGCCTTCATTTAGACTTTAATACCACAATGGAAGTTTAATGTATTTAATGCATAATGTAAACAACATTAATTATAAAAGTTTATTGTTCTACAAGCTCTTTGTTAAAATGTTTTTAAATGTAATTATTGCATGTATTCATATTTCATGAAATCATGTGTTCTGTCCCATATTTAATAAGCAGCTGGGCTAAAAACAACAAGCATTTATTAAGCTTCAGACCATGATCATGCCAAGGAGACCGCAGATGTTACGACATCAACCAATCCTAACGCTTCGGAAGACATGGATTAAACAACTCGTATCATATGGATCGTTATTAGGGATGCTCCGATCAGACCGCATGTTTCTGGACTCTACGGGTGCTACTCTTGTTAATGCCGTTTTATCGGGAGACTGAGAAGCCGCCATCATGAGCGATAATAAGGACCGTTTCACAGCTCGCGCCGTTTTACATTCGCCTTGTTGCATGTGAAATGCCACATTAACAGTAGCGCACAAACTTTTCATATTCACCATACCACATCTGCATCGTTCTTAACTGCTGAATTAAGTTTGTTGTCTTACAACACTATCTCAGTATTCCTCGCACTCCGAGTCCGTGATGCCATGCCAGTGTAGCTGAAGTCGTAAAGGAGCCGTGCGTATGAGCGATAGGTTTATGCGATCACCGAGCGAGTCATAGGACGTGAATAACGGCCGATACCGATTGGTGGCCGATCAATCGGTGCATCCCTAATCTTTATGCTGTCCCTTTTTGAGCTTGAAAATGTTGCACCCCTGTCACACTTGCATTGTAACAGACAAACATGCCATATTTCCAGCAAAACATCTTGAGTTCTGGGGAAGAAAATAAGTCATACATGTTAAAGACTGCATTAGGATGAGTAAATAATGAGATAATTATCATTGTTGGGTGAACTATTCCCTTAAGCTATTCCACATATGAAGCAACTGAAATATGTTGAAGGCTCTGTCAGTCTTGACAGTCTTCAAAACCCGGACAACAGCGGGCACAGCAGGGCATCTGATGTGAACTGCTGTGCGCGGTGAGACAAAGATAACAGTGAAAATCATATCAGCCAAGCTTTTCCTCCAACACCATCTGCTCTCTAAATATAGAATACAGATTGCAACCAACCATTTATTTTCAGCAAAACAGAAAAGGGATCTGAGACTCCAAATTGGCTGCCATCACTAGCACACATTCAGTTTCTATAATTTAATTCAACTGCTTTAGCATGACTTGGCAGGCTGCTCTATGGATATCATAATGGCGACTATGTGCTGTGCTTCCTTCAAAAGCAGCAAGTTGTTTTCTATAGCAGGTTAGCGGAGATTGGCGTCTGTGCAGCAAACATTTAAACAAAAATGTGTCTTAACCAGAATTCAGTGTGGCAGTCTTGGGTCAGGGATTCCTGACATTTCCTAAGGATACAGAAAGCTCTATTGTGTTGGGGAGATAGTCTCCTCTTTCTACTTCCTGGAAAAGAGAGTTCATGCACAATGTTGTAGCCACGGTTGCTTTTGTCCCAATGGCCGTGCAAGCAGGTTCCATAGCCTGTCTGCTGTTTTAATCAACAAGGAAACAAAGTCACACCCTGGAAAGATGCTTAGTGTGATTCTCTTACAGTTAATGATCTGATTTTAAGCAGAGCAGGGGAGTATGTTGCTTCGAAGGAAACCTATAGCTGGATTGCACCAATCTTTGTTCTTCCTTAAACTTTGTTCTCTCTTTACTAGTTCTACAAGCAATGGTAACCATACTATTTAATGGCCTCTGCATCTAACCACAAGAACATGAAATGAAAGGCTGGCCAAACTCTGAGGCAGAGCACTGAGGGCAGGGGCAGCTGCACACACAGGCTCAGCCAATGAAACGCAGCTAAAGGTTGTAATGTTAGCAAGAGAGCAACTGAACCTTAAAATGAATTATAACAGAACACCAGGCATCATTTAGAAACAAAGCTTCCTACAAAGTCATACATTGTGCACTCATGGCCATATTATATGATGTATAATAGGGCCTATTTACACTTGGCTACTTCGTCGGATAGCCATCCGATCGTGAAAAAAACCAAGTGTAAATGCCCTCCGAAACGCATTCGAGACGTACTGCAATCTGAACGGAAGTGGTAAGAGACGCAGTCCAGATGACACTGCTCAAGTGTAAATGCATCTGGCTGTTCAAGACGCAAATGTAATCTTTACTTCGCCTAAACAGCGCTACGTCGACTTACGGAAAGCGTGAAATATAACAGCGGTTACAGAGTATTTGCATAGGGCTCGCGTCGCACAATAAATAACAAATTAAGACATGAATCCACATTGTAGGAAAGACGGGACTATTTTTCTTGACTGAAAATAAGCTCTGGCAAAGAGCGCAGCTTTTGCGATTGACGCATCTTGCCAACGAAAAGTCCAGATCCGAGTCGGGGAAATACACAGCGTGCACACAGACAAGAGACACACACACACACGCACTGTTCAAAGTCAGCAGGAATCAAATAATAAATCAGATCTTTAAAATGTTCTGCCCGGCATTGCCATAATCAGGGAAGTAGACTCCGTGTTAATTGTATATAGCACTGGAACTGAAAATGGGATTTATATCCGTTTGGTGGAGACACACTGATGTTGTCAGGTGTATATGGAATAGCAATCCGATCAGTAAAAACGCATTAATTGACCAAGTGTAAATAGTAGTGATCCAACTAAATGTTTTTTTTTAATGGCCGATGCGATATCCAGAGAGTAGCGTGGCCAATAGGCATACATCGCACAATTTAAAATAGTAAATAACATAAGTTTGCTAAATAATAAATAAACTATTATTTAGCACTATATTTACTACATTTCACACTAAACTTTAACTTATAACAATAATATAGCATATCAAATAATATTGTATTTTAAATGGTAGATAGCAGTTTCTTCTGATTTCTTAGTCATCACATTTTTGTAATTTATTAGCGCATGAAGAAAGTGTTACTATATTAGGAAGAAGGAGATAACAGTACACACAGTAGTCCAGCCGCCATGGATGGCATGTGCACATAAAAAATAACATTTTCTAAAAAATAACGAATCAAACCAATCGCACATACAGTGCATCGTGAATATGACATTTACTCATAGTGCACGTGAAGAGCTTTTATTTTGAAGTTGCACTCACGAGCTCGTGCGGATCCAGCGTGAACCGCAATCTCCTGACAGTTTAATCGGATTGGATCACCTGCTTGGACCGTCACGGATTGACCGTCACGATTTGTGAATCAGAGGAACTTTTGATCCGTATCCTGAAGTTTTGATTCTGGCTGATGGAATACGCGCTTCAGAGGAAGATATTCGATGAGCGCTCGACGGGAAGAAAACTCTTGATTTTCGAGAGCTTCAGGAACTACATCTGTTTAAAGGAGATATGTGCATATTTGCTGATGGTATATAATAGAAGTTATATTGATATTTGCCTTTAATCATTAGAAACGTTACAGGGAACTGTTGAGGAGAGACTGTTAGTATACGTGCTTTAGCGGAAGATTCATGAGCGCTCCACAGGATGCTGGATCTGCTCAATTTTTGTGAGGTTGGTTTATTACATCTGTTTAAATGATACATGTGCATATTTTCAGATGCTATACCATATTCGTTTTATTAAAAAAATGACAGGGAACTGTTGCGAAGAGAGAGGGAGAATGAAACAGATGAGCAGTTTAACAATATGAGCTCAACACGTCTCTGATATGCGTAGTGTTTAAATGAGACTGTGTTGCGCACCGGTCTATTGTTGTAATAACACGATGGCACGTAACAACAAAACAAACCATGACTGGTCGTTTACATGTCTTAGTCACTTCACAAGCAAGCAGGTGATTCTCAGCGGCCTCATGAAACAAATCGGCCAAACGTGAAAATGTATCGGGCGATAATTACAACACAAAAAAAATTAGATCGGCCGATTGATCAGCCTCGGCGATACATATCGGTCGACCACTAGTAAATAGGCCCTTATATGATACAGTATATTGTATGGAAATATGCATTACACCTTAACCATCATCTGCCATCTTTGTGATACAGCTGAAATAGAAATCTCCCTTGAAGTATGCCCTTGCCCTACCTGATCATTTATCATGATTACACTCGAATGCAATTTTTCCATTACAGGAATGTTGTAGAAGCTGCACAACTTTGGGCTGTGTTGATGGCAAGTTTGATTAATGGTACATTAACTCTGGTAATTAACACAGATCCTGCCCTGTAGTTTCCTTGGGAAACTTCTGTGACATTTCAAATCACTATTCATATATCTGCCTCCAGTTATTTTTAGGAACACGTCAACATATTTCATCTAAAACAACTCAAATGCGCCTCCTCTTCGTGCAAACGGGTGAATGAAACAAAGTATGGGCAGTTTAAAATTGCATGTCTAGTTGGTATGAGTGTGTGCGCATGTATGTGTAAAGAGAAAGTACACATCCTGCTGAGCATGCTAATCTGATGTTGACTAATGAGACACAGCGTCTTCTGCGAGGGTTTGTTTGTTCATGAAACACACGGCTGAACGGATGTGATGCCTCGAGCAAAGGCGAGCAGCAGTGCCACTGCACACACTGCCAGCATGCCCACAGAAACATCACATGCTCACTTAGCTTCCACTAACGAAGTTCCCTGGCTTTCTCTGCACTAGCGTGCACATATATCAGAGGCAATTTCAGTTTGCATGACTTTTATAACTATCTTCTTTATATTATAGATTTATTATAAAATGCACCAAACTACCAATTAAGCAAATTCAAAAAATGTCATCGCAGGTTTGAGGTTGTTTGAGAGGACAATAAGATTGGACGACAATAAATGGTCCTTTTCTATGTTGAGGCGTTTGTTAAAGGAAAGGTCCATCTCGCCTTTGGATCAGAAATGCCCTGCGTGTTTGGTGTAATGTGTCATGTCATAATCGCAGAGGGTATTGGTGGTGGCGTAGTGGGCTAAAGCACATAACTGGTAATCAGAAGGTCGCTGGTTCGATCCCCACAGTCACCACCATTGTGTCCTTGAGTAAGGCACTTAACTCCAGGTTGCTCCGGGTGGATTGTCCCTGTAATAAGTGCACTGTAAGTCGCTTTGGATAAAAGCGTTAGCCAAATGCATAAATGTAATGTAAATGTATATTGAAGAACCAGGTCAAAGAAGCAGGACATGGTGATGTCATCAGTCTCCCGCCAGACAACAAACATCCCCTTTACGCTCTCTTTAAGACACTAAAGCAGATGCTTCATTCATCAAGAGTATTTCTTCATCTGTAAAGGTTAAAGAGAAGTTCTCACGTTGTAGCTGTAGCATTTTTAATGCTAAGTTGCTGCTTGATTCCAATAAATGCCTAAGCCAACATCAGCCTCAGCAGCAAATTGCTATAACCTCATTTATTTACTGAGATGAAGGCTTCTATGAGATCAGATTCTCTGACCTTCTTCTGTACTCAACATTTTGAATAGACACACTGGTGTAAAAAGATTCAAATCACTACCTGTGTTTGAGGTGCAAAGGTCTCTCGCCTACACTGAAGAATTCAGCAGTTAAAAACAAACAAATCCTGCTGTTGGTGTGGACAGTCAAGGCATTTAACTGGATGAACAAGTTGGGTGCTGTGGCATAAAAAGTAATTGCCTCAATTGTTTCGAAACCTAATGAGACTGGATTTCGGGCATCATTGTTGTACTTCTGGCTAACATTGTAGAGTGCATCAGGCTTTAGTTCCAACTCAAAAAAATCAAACACAACTGGACCGTCTAGTCAAGGTCTTCAGGTTCCTTTGAAAATGACTTGGGATCGATGCCTTTTTCGTGCATCAATAATCAGAACATTTTCCCAGTGATTATCGATCTATACCGGCAATCGACCAAAGGGGAGTCGCACACCGGACACACCTGGCTGACGACATGGCGCATTCTAAAATACAAAACAATTACTTTCTATTAAGTTAAATGGTAAAATGGTCTGCAAAATATAGAACTTTTTTAACCTTAACGGTATTCAAAGCACTTTACAATGTGACTCACCCATTCACACACACAGTCACACACCAATGATGGCAGAGCTGCAAGTCACTAGCCTGCCATTGGGGGCAACTTGGGGTTCAGTGTCTTGCCCAAGGACACTTCGGCATGTGGAGTCATGTGGGCCAGGAATCGAACCGCCAACCCTGTGATTAGTGGCCGACCCGCTCTACCACCTGAGCCACACCCGCCCCAATGTACGCACACCGCCACTACCTTTCGCCGTTTGTTGGCGGCACACAGCTAAGACTACGGAGGCTGCTCAATTCTGCAGTGCCACTGCACGCAACTCGATTAGTTTACCATTAAATTCGACCCAATACATCGTTATCGGCTTCAAATTTCCTGATCAATGCACCACTTCCCAGTCCTATTCGTACAATTAGTACAAGTACTGACTCAACACAATAGCCATGCACCGTTTGCCTTATTGACAGGCGCTTGTTTTTAAACACTCATTTACTTATCTGAGTGTGTGCTCTGTGAAGTGTTCACACCTCAGATCAGATAATTGCAAATATGTGTAAAAATATCTGATCTGTGCATTAAACCTTGCAGTGTAAATGCAGCCAAACATACCTGCTGCTTTCTATTATGTGGCTAATAATAATTAAACAACAATACTGAAATACAACAAAAAGAGAATATAGCTCAAGCCTTTTAAGAACTTTCAAATGATGAAAAAAGGAATGTATATGTGTGTGTGTGTGTGTGTGTGTGTGTGTGTGTGTGTGTGTGTGTGTGTGTGTGTGTACTTTGTAAGTTGCATCTGGTGTTAAATGTGACTCTGATGTCTTGTGTTCAATGATCCTGAAACAGGATAATTGTTATGGCGGTCATTTTCTTTTGTACTTTTTAACTGTTATAAAGCCACACAGCACCCAATCTCCAAAAAGGTTTTAGAAATTGAAATATTTACTTTAGGAATTATAGGCTTTTGGATACACTTGGTCAAACCCACATGATAAATGCAACCCCTAAATAACTAAATAAATAACTACGTTCAACTTTTCTTTGATAATTATTGACATTGGGAGTCCTAGATATAGTTCACAATAGCAGGTATCATTGGCTAATATAGAATAATTTACACACCATTTAAACAGCCATTTTGCTGAAATTAAATTGGCTGATGGACATGTTTTTTATTTGTCTGAGTCAAATTGTAGAATATGTTAGCATTTGGCCCCTACAGGAAGCATACCAATTTTCAACTTCATTGATCATATGGTTGCGGAGTTATGAGTGTTTTTTTTGTTGTAGTGCCCCCTATAGGCAAACATTTTTGCGACTTTGCATGCATTCTCAGAATGTTGTCTATGTGCATCATTTGGCCTTTTAATTTGGTAGATATTGGTCAATACGTACAAGATGGAAAACAATTTGTTGGCTCATATCTTCGCAATGCTTCGATGAATCAAAATTCCTTTGAAAAC